>NC_079165.1:84732689-84835189 GCF_947568905.1 Ostrea edulis | reverse complement strand
ACTAATAAATACTAAATCTTATCAACTTAAAACAATTACGAGAGTAAAAGTTCCAGTAATACATGTATATTTCGCTTAGCCCTTGATCGAAACACTTGTAGTACATATCATCCATTAATGACTTTAGAAAAAAATAATACGTAAATATTGTAAATATACACTGCATATTTCATTTTAAATTCATTTATATCATTATTCATTAAGTCAATGTAGTCTGGTTCTTTCAGGAGAAAATATTCAATCTAGGAGTCTCTTCCATGCTTAAAATCCCTCCATGCCTATACTAAGCGAAGTGGAGAATGGTCTGATCTTTAATTTTTCAAAGTACTAGTCTAGCACCTCTGCTGAAAATGACCCAGAGACAAGTCAAAATCTAAACGTTACTACTGAAAAAAGGGGGGGGGGGTGTTTCCATATACATTATCTTTTTAATACAGACCCTGAAGCGTGCTTCTAAACTTAAACGCTTGCACGGATTGATGAACACTGCCCGCTTGGTGAACAGTAAGCACGATTTCCACGAAACAGTAGCTAGGTGAAGCTTGTATTAAGCTTTCTTTTTTTTCAGCAGTATTCGGTTAAATAATTTCAATGAAAGGTGAAGATACATATATTTCACGAACAGTGATCAATCTCATAACCCCTATAAGAAATACAAAATAGAGAGTTGGACAAACACGGACCCCTGGATATACTAGAGGTGGGATAAAGTGCCTAGGAGGAGTATGCATCCCCTGTCAATGTTTTTGGTATTTTCTATAGGAAGGTAAAAATAAATGATGATCCATTTTAAAATGATTATTCATGTCCGATTTGATCATTGTATAAATTGTATCGTCACAAATGTTGATTATTCGACTACGCTCTATTAAATTATTATAGACTGAAAATCAATTAATAGGTAGCGACTGTATATTCACACTCTTAATCTGAGTGTCGTTAAAATAGATGTACAATTTGTACATTCTAAAAGACAGAGATTACATAAAATATACATCAATAAAATATGACAACAGATCAAATTAAAACAAATCTTGACAGGCTGAGACATGCGCAAAACTGAAACAACGATAACTTTCATTCATATGTCGATTCAATATATCCCTGTGAGCTCGAAGCAAGACACCACAGAGTCGTCCACTTCTGTTTCATACTTAGATATTTTATTGTCCCCCTCCCCAACGCGGAAGGGGTCATAGAAATACCGGTGTCCGTGCGTCCGTCCGTCCCACTTCACTTTGTGGACGCAACTCCTCAGAAACCGCTCAATGGATTTTGTTCATATTTTGTAGGATTGTTAGTCACCATGTGTAGTTGATCATATTGCGCCGTCATTTTGATTCGATACATTTTACAGGAGTTATGGAACTTTGTTGAATTTGTACATGCTACACTATAGAACCACTTTGTGTACGCAACTTCTTCGAACGGATTTTGTTCAAATTTTGTAGGATTGTTAGTCACCATATGTAGCTGATCATATTGCGCCGTCACTTTGATTCGACAAATTTGAGTACAGGAGTTATGGGACTTTTGTGCTGCAACTTTTTTTGCGGCGGTGGGGGACAAGGCTACGTGTAACAATATTGTTGAAAGTAGACATTAACGGCAAACTGACAACTCAACTGTATGACAAACGGGATTATTTCAGCTTCTCTATCGTCAACTTCCCATATTTATGTAGCAATATTCCATTATCACCTGCATATGGTGTTTATATCTCTCAACTGATTCGATACGCAAGAGCTTGTTCTGCGTATAGTCAGTTTTTAAATCGAGGCAAGCTACTGACAAACAAGTTGATGGTACAGGGATTTCAACATTCTCGATTGAAGTTAGCATTTCGCAAATTTTATGGTCCTTATAACGATATAGTTCGTCAATACAACCTATCACTGGGTCAAATGCTGTCTGACATGTTTCATACCGATTGTTAGGCCGTTCTAGGCACACTGACTTTGACTACGGATAACTCCCATTTACCTGATCAGGATAATAGGGCTCACGGCGGGTGTGAACGGTCGACAGGGAATGTTTACTCCTCCTAGGCACCTGCTCCCACCTCTGGTGTGTCCAGGGGTCCGTGTTTGCCCAACTATCTATTTTGTATTGCTTATAAGAGTTATGAGATTGATCACTGTTCGTTATTTTCACCTTTCATTGTCGGAAGGGGCTGCATTGAAGCATAGACATTGTACTAGTCAGTCGACAAGAACTTGGGACCTTTAACGAGAAGGTAAACGTACAATATACAATACCAGAAATCCAAGATAATCAAATAAAGGGATTAAGGTAGTACTCTACATCGTCATAATGGCTGACTTCCTTTAAAAACATGAATGAAAAAATCGATATCAGCAATATTTGACTTTTCCTTTTCCAGTTAGATGCCTAGCCGAGTAGCTCAGTAGGTTAGAATACCGACTGCTGACATGTAGGTCGCAGGTTCGAGTCCAGTAGGGGTTTTAAATTTTTTTCAGATTACCTTCTACTAAAACTGTATTTTTTGACAAAATAAAGTAAATTTGAAATTTTTCAACTTCAAAATATTTTTGTACATATCCTCCACTTTTCATCTACATCAAATTTATCTGGTGTAGCACACCTCCTTAAATAAAGTGATAAAACATAACGGCTAACTAATCAGATTTCTGATACCACCTCTAGTGTGTCTAAGGGTCCGTATAAGTCATTCTCTTAATTTTGTTTCTTTAGTTCGTTATATCCACTTAATTGCTCACATGTAGTATTTCTATCCGATATTTCATTTAAAATTACAACTGCACTCTACTATTAAATACATAAAAATGATAACATTTTAATCTTAATTCTGTTTCTTGGAGCAATATCAGTTTAATTAAATTGTCTAGCAGTTTAGAACATTATAGACGTCGGACATGGTATTGTCTAGTAGTTTAGAATATTATAGACGTCGGGCTCGGTATTGAGCCGAAATTACAACGTTACCAAATCTTCAAAACAACGTTATTCCTTAATCTAAAGGGAACAGTTTGACGCTAAATACGTCTAAGTTTTAAATAATGACTAAGCATTGAATGTGACTTCAATAAGATTAATTTGTATATATTTATACATTGTACATATCTACATGTGATTGTTAACAGTTACAAATGTAAGGAAACATTCGCAAATTTCCTCTACATTTTTTCATTTATAATTCTTAAAATCCAATCGTTTGGTGATTTCTAATGCGATAATCTCCATTTCCAATGGCCAGTTCCGAGCAAATATAAATCACCGACAGCGCGGCCACTAGCTGGTGTCCTGTTGATAAGTTTCTGTACTATCGTAATTTTATTCTGTATACCAAAATAGTGTCCACGCACTGTTTTATTTCCTTGTGTAAACGACACTCACCAATATCATCGGTTCCAGGTTTCCGCAGTGCGACGATTCTTAAAGAGGCTTTTAATATATATAGTACGGATACTTTTTATCATCAGCTTTTACGGCAAAAAATGCACTGGTTGATACAAGTTCTGAATTATCTACATTTCTCCGTCTTCCGCTATATCCTTTTGTTTTTTCATAAGTGTCGAAAATATTCCGAGTTGATCAAATTTAATTTATTCCCTGTAATCAGCAATACAACAGCTGTCGGAAGAATAAAAATATAGTTTTCGTGTTTGTAGGACACAATTTTCTGTTGAATATATTTGATGAATATTCAAAGACAAGAACCATGTATTTGTATACAGGTTAAGCCATCTCTGAAGAAGCCTCACAAGTTGCTTTGCTCTATAAATCTGATAAGCCAACTAAACATATCACAACAACAGAAGGTTCATAACACCCACCCGAGTCATAAAGGGGTCAGAGGGTAAATCTGAGTCTACACTATATGGAGACAGGCCATCATGAATTAGAGTTTCCTTATCAAGGATATCCTTGCGGTTATTGAAATAATGGTTTTTATAACACTTTTCCTATACATCTACGTAAACTATCGGGAGGGGGGGGGGGCATGGTTTGAACCCACTAGGATTCATACTACATGAGGCTGAATGCATATCGGCAATTTTTTAATCGAAAAAGGTTACTGACAAAAATATTCTATGGTTATAATGATATAATTTACAAACTTTTGCTAGGTCGAATAGTGTTTAACCAATGTTTGGCCGTTCTTTACATACTGATTTTGACTACAGATTACTTTATTTACCTGATCATTGATTGATTGATTGATTTACGTACCGTCGAGAATTTTGCACTCTTATTGAGACGTCACCAGCTGTAGACCAAAGAAAATGAAAAATTATTTTCCTATGTTCAGTTATTTATAAAGAGATCTGGTCGCTTTTGAGTTGATGGAATTTTCATAGCAATTACTTTGTACGTACTACATGCATATATTAATCAATTGTACATACATATATATATATATATATATATATATATATATCAATTGTACATGCATAATATCTACTGTAACAATTTATTATTATTATTATTATTTATCTATAATTTATTATATAATTGCTTTATGAAAGCATATCATCTTTTGACCTTTGATACCTTTGTGTTGCATTTCTTGAACATTATCTTATATCATCAATTATCATATAGGAGAGGGCGTTCGAAGTTTTACGAACTTGTGCTCAATCCTTTTGTTACAACATCTAGACAATAAAATATTTTCAAATCAAAGCTGTAGGTAAAGTACCACAGATTTAGACCTATGCTTAGCACTCAGGGTCGTAGCAGTGAGGGTCCTTAATCGTGCCAACGCCGGTCGCGACACGGGATCCGTTTTTAAGGTCATATCCGAAAGACCAGTGATTCTCATTTCTAAATGCCGAGCGTTTGGCGAAGGAGTAATCATTATCCATATTAACGTCTTAGGTTTTACACGGCCAAGGTACGAGTGGCGCTCGAACTCACGACCTCCCAGTTACAAAGCGAACGCTCTACCACTGAGCTACCACGACCGGTTTTACCTGATCAATATAAGGGTAGATGTGACCGGTCAACAGGGGATGCTTACTCCTCCTAGATACCTGCTCCCATTTCTGGTATGTCCAGGGTCCGTGTTTCCCCTACTCTTATTTTTTTTTATTCCTTATAGAATTGATGAGATTGATCAATGTTTGTTATCTTCACTTATTCATTATATAGTTTGTACCTTTGTTTTTGATATTTTAAGAGAAAATATACCCTCTAATTCTGCTGTATAACTTTAATCCGTTTTGTACCAGCAACCTGGTAGCGGGATCACGAGAATGGATTTTTTTAATTCGACACAATTGATCCTTGAGGTTCTTGAAAAGGTTTCTACGAATGGTGAAGATAACGAACAACGATCAATCTCATAACTCCTATAAGCAATACAAAATAGATAGTTGGGCAAACATGGACTTCTGGACACACCAGAGGTGGGGTCAAGTGCCTAGGAGGAGTGAGCATCCCCTGTTGACCGGTCACACTCGCCGTGAACCCTATATCTTGATCAGGTAAACGGAGTTACATATGTATCCGTTGTCAAAATCAGTGTGCCAAGAACGGTCTAACTATCGGTATGAAATACGTCAGACAAGACCTAACCCAATGATAGGTTGTATTGGCAAACTAGATCTTTATAATATAATATATAATTTGCGAAATGCTGACTTTAAACGAGACTGTTGAAAACCCTGTATCGTCAACTTGTTTGTCAGTAGCCTGCCTTGATTTAAAAACTAACCATACGCAGAACAAGCTCTAGCGTATCGAATCAGTTGAGAGATATAAACACCATATGTAGGAGTAATGGAATATTGCTACATAAATATGGGAAGTCGACGATGGAGAAGCTGAAATCACCCCATTTGTCATAAAGTTAAGTTGTTAATTATATCGATGTAAACTTTAAAGCTGTATGGTCCGAATTACAATTAATATTTTTTTTCCATCTCGAAAAACGCTATTAAATCATCGCACGTATGTAGTGATGAGACTGTACGACCTATCATGAATTATTTCACCTGTTTTAACCCAAATAATTTGATTTTAAATCGATGTTTACAAATAACCGCGTCACTCTGCCATTTCAAGTGACAGTCACGTGACCAGTTCAAACTTTCAGATCATCGGTGGTCTTATCTGTGTAAAGATGTGTATTTTGTTATAACAGTACCGTACCATAAGTTTAATAGAAATAAAAATATCAAATACCTTTTAGTAATTCGTTGTTTTACGCTCTTTCAGTCTTAAAACTAGACAGTTACGTATGAGTTAATACATCATGTTGGGATTCCCCTGACGCGCGTGGGTCTATTTATAGACGTCTATTATGGGATGATTTATGTATGTAGCCACTATATTTACTTTCTAAATAATATTCGCACTGTTTTCTTTTACATGCAGATGTTTTCAAGCATGTAATTAAGGGAAAGTTAATAACTTTATAAAGTAATTAATCTGCTTTAAAGTAATTATGTACAAAAATAATACATGAACATCGGGTCATACAGCTTTAAATCCATATCTCAACTCTATTTGGTTCCGGAGTAATGTTTTGAACAAAGTTAAATTTATCCATATGAGGACGTTGTTATATAGAATAAGGTTTTTCTATTTCTTTGAGTTTTAAAGAGATTTTTTTTATATATATATTTTACACTAATAACCAATTATCTCTTTTGGAAAGTACATGTAATTATGAACCTAATGTATAGGTTTGAAAAAATTTAAATTCCCTTAAATAAAAGGTACTTTATGCCAAGTTTGTTTGAAATTGCACCAAGCAGGTCTGGAAAAGTTGGTGAAAAAATAACGATGTTTTTATACTTTGTTCTGTTTTTAAATTTTACAGTATTTTGTTTTATATCAAGGGAAATCACTACGCAATTTTAAGTAGTACCAATGTATATTATTCAGGGTGATCTCCCCTTTTTACATTGTCATCACAATAAATGACAAATCACACAAGTAATGTTGTCTATCTTACTGTTGGGGTCAGAGCAACACGTTTCTGTGATCAGCATTAAACGGGTATTACATAAATGACAATTTGATCAGAAAGCATTTGACATTGGCAAGCTGTAAAGAAAAATTACTCCACGTAAGTGATAGGATGATATTCTCGTTTTTATTTGGCCAGGAAGATGATCTTGAACATCTTGAATCATTGCTTTCCACAATTTGATAATGATTGCTTGTGCCAGATATCAATAATTTTCGAAGGAGTTTCACAAATTAATCAAAGAACTAGCCTTTGAAGCTATGGCGTTTTTCTGTTTTCAGTTTTACATATGTAACTAGGAGGTGGGAAGTGGATTAACGAAGATGCTGGCCACTTACTTGTACTGTAAGAACAGAGGTTGTTAGACAGGTTGTAAATGAGGTTCATACACAGAGCCTTCGTGTACCAATTCAATTATGTGATGGTATGTGGCATTACCTCAAAATACGGAAAAAAGATGGAGAATTGATAGTGATGACCCCATAATTTGGATAAGAGATTTTGATGCATTGACATTGAACAGGTTGGGAAACATTGAGCTATTTTCTACTGCTTATAGTAGTTATGAGATTGATCACTGTTCATTATCTTCACAATAAACAAGCATTCTGAGAGTATTGCATAGCAATACATAGTCCCCTACCAGAGGCAAAATTATTGGACCGCAACAATATTCGAAGTTCATTATAAGACCAAGTTTATAGTAAAAGGGAAGATTGGGAAACCAAGATAGGGATATTAATGAATGGAAATCAACTACTATTCAGGTACAAAGACTAGACCAGAAAAACTTCAAAATAGATCTGTAACTTGTTAAGGCAAAGCAATCATCTTGATGTACTGAATATCAAATGAATATCTGCAAACACATTTAAAAAAGTCAGAAAACTGATAATTCATGTTATTTTTCTAAGTCCAAGGGTCATAACTTAGTAAAATATCAACGGACCGAGACGAAACTCGAACTTCATATGTAACTTGTTATAGCAAAGCAATGTACCAAATATGAAATGAATATCTGCAAGCATATTTAAAAAAGTCCGGAAAACTGATTTGCAGGACTGACGGACACACAGGCGGACGGAGCGCAAACCTAAAGTCCCCATTCGACTTCGTTGGTAGAGGACTAATAAGATGTAGAAGGATATATAGAAAGAACTGGAAGGATAAAATCAGCCTAGTCAGTCAATTTCTAGCCCCATTATCAAGTTATATTTGTTTCAATGCAGAATTTGTTTTGAAAAATGGGGTTTATGGCATTTTACAAAGTCTCTTCTTGCAGAATCTCAGAGCTAAATTTCTACATAAACATATCTAGAGACAAAGGATCGCTTCAATTGGTATTGTAGTTAGTAGAATAAATATTTCAATTCTGTCTTACTCTCATGCATATACTCAAGTGAATCACATCCATTGTTAGAAAACTGATACACACTAAGACCGGCATATTGCTACCACATTAACCTTCGGTGAAGGCAGGGAAGCAAAGGTAGAAATGACGTCACTTTAGCTGCAACGCCATATGTTCAAAAAGGTACACTCGTCACAATATTACCAGATGGAGTCGCCCACTTTGTTACGTTATACATGTATAATTCAATTTTACTTGTAACACGCAATTTGATTGGCTGAAGCTGATGGAGTACCATACATTATTTTGTATAATATAACTTGCTATAAAGGCACACCCCCTTGACAACCAGCAGCTGGAACTACTTAAAATACCTTTGTTTGACTTTTTTTACTATATTGTATTTTACTTAAAGTGCAGAAAACATTAACGGTAAAAATCGTCGGATATTAATTCTGACACAACGATATCATTTGCAAAATAATGGTACAATAAGTACTTGCAGCTTTGCTGTTTCATTATAAAATATATGTTCACTTGAGAGATTCCTTGATCCGCCTATGAAAGCATTTAATGCGTCGTGTATTATAAAATGTACATATACTAGATGACGTCACGCCAAATCGATGACATGTGGATCGCATTATGTGAATTGTGTACATTTTACTGTGTCGGATTTAATTAATAGGCGATAATGCTGCATATGTAATGGTAAGTTATGATTTAGTTTAAAACTTTCAAAAAGTCAAGATACCGCAATTCATGTAATATTTTCTGGTACATGACGTATTTTGTATGATGTTGGGTTCAGATTTAAAAAAAAAAAAAAAAAAAAAAAAAAAAAAACCGCTCCCCGGTACTCTCTGTTGGAGCATCTCAAAAGTCGATCTTGCGCTGCGCAGTAAATATTAGGCCTACATATATAGCCTACACATATCTTCTATATCAAGATTTGTTGAAAACACCACCTTGCGTTTTCAAATTTGATTAATAAAGTACATGCTCCGGTTATGCATAGAACCAAGATGGCCGCGGTTTTCTCGTTCGACGCTTTCTCAGTCTGTTGCTAAGTGAATTCTTGCGCGGTGCAAGTGATTTCTATTTCTCAGTGATTGTTTACTTTTATGTGTAATTTGTACAGTGTATTTTTGTCTTTTTACATTAAATTATAAGGAATGAAGCTAATTTTGACCTGTTATACGATATAATGTAACTTGGTGCAGCTTACGCTTCTTATAATCCGCCAAACTCCCCGTCGAGGCCTCATTATGTCACCTACGTATACCTCTTCTATGTGACGCAGTACAATATACAAATTTGTATATTGTGAGTCCGTGATTATCACGCGCGCAAATAATACTAAAGAAGTATTTCGTAGTTAAAAGCTTGAAAATATTGACATTAAGAGCATCTATATAATTTTAAAAAGTATGGATTTTATTTTGAACATAAAATGATCAAAAGATCACTAAAAAGTAGGGAGACTCTGTTCAAATCATAGTGTAAAGTAATTAATTTGATGTTTACGTTCTTGTTTTGAACTGTTTACGTTATGTTTTTTCGTCATTCTATGTAAGTGACGTCACATAGTATACGTAGCCGCGTGGTTTTGTAGTTCCTAAGAAATCGCTATCCCATTATGCTTAACTGGAAGAGTTTGGTTTGTGAAGAAACTCTGACGGAAGTTTGATAATCCGCTTTGCGGATTATAAAGCGTAACTGCACTAAGTTACATTATATCGTATAACATTGGTCAAATTTAGCTTCATTCCTTAAATGAGCTGGTGACAGTGACCTTTGGATCAAGTCATCCGGCCTTTTGTAATAGATGAAAGGTGAAGATAACGAACAGTGATCAATCTCATAACTCCTACAAACAATACAAAATAGAAAGTTGGGCAAACATGGATCCCTGGACACACCAGAGGTGGGAGCAGGTGCCTAGGAGGAGTAAGCATCCCCTGTCGACCGGCCACATCCGCCGTGAGCCCTATATCCTGTTCAGGTAAACGGAGTTATCCGCAGTCAAAATCAGTGTGCCAAGAACGGCTTAACAATCGGTATGAAACAAGTCAGACAGCATTTGACCCAATGATAGGTTGTATTGACGAACTAGATCGCTATAACGACCATAATATTTGCGAAATGCTAACTTCCATCGAGACTGTTGAAACCCCTGTACCATCAGCTTGTTTGTCAGTACCGGTAGCTTACCTCGATTTAAAAACTGACTATACGCAGAACAAGCTCTTGCATATCGAATCAGATAACATTAAGAATATTTATAAAACAGCGGATTTAAAGATAGAGGAGATTTATGTGAAGATCAACGTTTGCAAACAAGGATCAATAATCCACCTATCATCGCAAAAGAGAGACATAGCCGTTCTTTTACACATAAGGTTTCTTGTGAGTTAAAAAAATTCTTATTTAATAGTTCCTCCATTTATTACATACATTGGTGGATAGCTATCCCAGTTATGGTACTAAGCGTTGCCTGAATCGACGCAAAATGTTGTCTTTCTTTCTTTTGTCATGGAGGGCATTGTAGAATGACGTGAAAAACCCTTAGTTGGGATAATGCATGGATAGGACCAGAAATCTGTCACAAACCTAAATCAAGGACATCTAGACAAGATGAAAATCACTGGTGAAAATGGGGGACCCCTTTATTCCACAGTTCTTGACAGAAATATTTTTATGACGAGACAGTATATACAACAACCCAGGAGTAAACCCATTGAAAAAAGTAAAACATGTTTGCCCTAAATCAAACAAGGAGATTAAAAGCTCACATTTGGCACACAGGCGACCAGACAACGAGTAATGACCTTGAACCAATATCATTTCTCAATATGAAAGTTACGTCACTGATAAACAAGATTAAATTTGTCAAAATAGTTATGAATATTATATTGTATTTTTTTGTTCCACAAAACTAAGAAATAACTGTTCGTAGAGTTTGAACTATAAACATATGCAATACTTTATTTGTAGTTTTTAGCTGAGCGATACTCTGGTCGCTGTTGGGCCCTCGGAGTACAGTACCTACAAACTTAAGGATTTATTGATATGTATAATAACAGAACAAGCTCGGAGTACAGCCCTCTACAAAGGATTTAGGTTTCATGTGTATGTAGCTTCCTAACTGTATCACATCACATTATGAGTAAACAATTCTAGAATGGTACGAACATTACTTTTGGCCCACTTGATATTACAGAGTTATTGTCCTTTGTACGAAACTAAGATGATGACAAGAAATTAGCTGGGTAGACTCTTAGTGAACGACTGGAAACCACATTTGACTTTCATAACAATTACAAATTTTAAAACAATTTCAATTACATTTCGTATCCACTTTCATTAATAGAAATGAATAATTTAAACTTCGCCATGCCCACAAGTCGGGGGGGGGGGGGGGGGGGGTGGGGGTGGGGGGTGGTGACAGACTCTCATATGATGCACGTATGTTGAATTCTAGACATCATATTCAGTGAATGTATGTAATCGTTATATGAGGTGATTAATGAAAATTTAGTCTGTCGTTTTTCATATTCAACGAAAATATAATAAAACAAGGATGCTCTTGAAAATCCTTGTTACATGGATGTTGATTTGTGACATATTGAAAACAGATGCTAGTGTTGCTTAAACGCAGATCTGATATGAAAGTTTCCTTGCTTCCATAATCATTCATGCATTCTGACCCACAGCTGGATCTTGATATTAAATTCCACTAGATTTTCATGAAATTAGTATCTTTAGTATATTGATTTACATCAATAGTGGAAAAACCTGATGATATAGATATTTCCCCCGGCTTTTATGTGCATCTACTGGGTGTACGGGAGCTTGTTTGGTGGTGAAACTTTATGTGAATCACGACTACTCCGTCCATAATGTCATTCCCAAATCACCTCTCCAATTGCATCTAAAATAGATTATCGAATATGGTGGGTACATTTATCATTTTATCAGGAAGGGTTATCTATTTTCCATCTATGATCTTGAGGTCCGGTTTTGATTATTTTATCCGAATTATATATTAGATTTTGTTATAACAAGCATTCTGAAAGTATTGCATAGACAATGCTGCATAGGCAATACATGTTCCCTACCGGCGCCCCCATTAACTGACGAGTGTACTTAATATCCGAGAAAATGTACATTAAATTTGATGTTGTTTGACCTTGAACTGTGACCCGCTACATTGGTACCAAGTCACCATGTTTACCAGTGTCAAATCAATTCAATGTTTTGTTGTTCATAGAGTTGACGCATGTAATTTGTATCAGGGATGAAATAGCAGTCTTTGCACAAAATATGTGGGGGGAAATATTTAAATATTCGTGCAGATGGGACACAAAACAACCCACCGATACATAGGGAAGTATGTTCGGGCAGCAGTATTTAAAAAAAAAAAAGTTTGTTATAACAAACTAATAATTTGTTATAACAGATCAATAATTTGTTATAACAGATTATTAGTTTGTTATATCAAATTACTAATTTGCTATAACAAATTACTAAAGCGGAAGAAGAATTCATACTAAAACAATATGTCCCCTTTCTGGGAAGGGGGTATACATGTAATTATTCATAAATATAATTAAAGAAAAAATGTGAAATACCACCGGTACAAATATCAAGAACATGCATACATTTTCAAAATGGGGTTTCCTGCAAAATGAAAGTTATGTGCTCAATATCTACAGATCTAGCATCATGTAGTAGAAGGCTTCATAAGTTACAATAATTCACAGTAGTAACTAAAGTGGTAATAATGCAAACCAAGAGGTTCATGGGCCTTAAAGATCGCCTGAGTCTGAGCTAATCTGTAAACGCTAAATATAATATGAATAGAATTTACATTATATGTAGCTTAGATATGTAACCAGGAAAATTAGTACCGATTTCATAGCCTTTTGCAGTAGCGATGCCTTTAACTAATGTTCAGGTTACCAACAAAGCATGTGGGCCTCTTGTTAAATTAATGATTTAAATAGCATTTTAGTAACTTGAAATAACAAATTTGTTATAATAATAAAAAAATAAAAAAAAGATACTGCGTGCGGCCTTAATAGCTTCCGTAAATATAACATTCATATCTGTATATTGATTACTTATAAATGACTTCGAAATATCACTTCCAATCAACTGTTTGAAGGTCGATTTCGATTACCCACGACTGCAGGAAATGGAGAACTACCGACGCATCAGACAGATTTGGTATATATTTTCATTGATATGTTCCTCTTGTGATTAATGAGCTTGAAATGTCAAATTACTGAAGTATTCTTTTTTCAAAAAATCATCGATCGAGGCTTGTCGACTGCCTCTATTCAGACATTCTACCTTTACCGCATTTTCACCGGAATACAATCCCGATCCCGATGAATAAAAAACGTAAAATAAAAATCAATTTCTTTAAGACGTTTCCATCAAACGTTACGAAATTCGAACTTGATCTGTACTTTGCCACTCTGAAACTACACTACAAATTTCAAACGAATCATTGCAAGTATGATAAAAAAAAATGTCTGGAAAACCAATATGGGATAGACAGATGGAAAAAAAAATAGCTGTAGTCCCCTTCAGTTTTACAAACCGGTAGGGGACTAATTACAATAATAACATACCCCCCCCCCCCCGATTAAATAGGAAGCCTCAAATTCATGGATGATTGGATATTGTTTAGACGTGGATGACTGGATATTATTTAGACGTGGATGATTGGATATTGTTTAGACTTGGATGACTGGATATTGTTTAGACGTGGATGATTGGATATTGTTTAGAAGTGGATGACTGGATATTATTTAGACGTGGATGATTGGATATTATTTAGACGTGAATGATTGGATATTGTTTTGACGTGGATGACTGGATATTGTTTAGACGTGGATGACTGGATATTGTTTAGACGTGGATGATTGGATATTGTTTAGACGTGGATGACTGGATATTATTTAGACGCGGATGATTGGATATTGTTTAGACGTGGATGACTGGATATTATTTAGACGTGGATGATTGGATATTGTTTTGACGTGGATGATTGGATATTGTTTAGACGTGGATGATTGGATATTGTTTAGACGTGGATGACTGGATATTATTTAGACGTGGATGATTGGATATTGTTTAGACGTGGATGACTGGATATTATTTAGACGTGGATGATTGGATATTGTTTTGACGTGGATGATTGGATATTGTTTAGACGTGAATGATTGGATGTTTAGAGGGTTTAATCTTTTAAATATGACATTTCGAGAAATTGTGTTGAAGGAATGAAGTGAGGAGGGGGGTCTGACTTCTAGTGAGCGTTAAGGGAAATATATCGGAGGAAAATATATTAACAATTTTAGTACGAATTAGATTAAATACTGACGGTTGATAAATATAAGACACCGAGGAGGAACTTTTAATTCTTTATTCAGCAACTACATAATAGTCATAAAAGTGGGTACCACTTTGTGTTGTATTCGCTCATCTAAAATTGTGATTTCTCATATAAATGTTAACAGTTTAGTGCAAAATATATACCAATAGCTAACAGGTACACATTAATAGTTTGTTGATAATGAGAATAAGCTATGAATTTTTTTTTATTGCACTCGTTATTTTGCGTATTACTAAGCTATTTCCGTCGAAAATAATAGATAAAGCTAGAAAGTGAAGAAAATCAAGCTCATTTGAGTGATTGTTACCACAGCAAATTCTGCTGGGAAACATTGACCACAATTGATGCGCGGGCGCGCCGAATACGACTAGCCTGCTAAGGTTTATTTCAAGCAGGGTGTTGTAAAACGCGAAACAGAACGAAAAACGGAACGGAAAATATTTTATGCATTAATGTTACTCCCTGTTGTAAGTACACACATACACGGTATTATGTGTAAATACATGTACATGTGCGTTAATGACGTTTTGCCACGGGGATTGGGGCATATAAACCACGTATTAACTTGTCATTCTCTGACCCATACACGTGTAGGTGTCACTGCTAAGATAAAGTTGTTTACTGCTTGTAAACATTTCCCAAATTGTTGATTTTAATCAAAATGAATCCCCCCCCCCCCGATTTTTTGGCGTTATCTTATCTACTTTTACATCGATCAATTCTTAAATCACGGTTCTGCGTTTTAGCATTTTGCCTACTGACTTTGTAGTTTAAGAAGCAAGTGTTCTCCTGCTGCACAACATGTAGAAGACATATGAAACCTGTCTGGCCTGGTAGCGAATTTGACCATATCAAGCAATGGTAATATGTATCAGACTACAAAGTATAAATTTTGTCAGGTAAAGCGTTCTTCAGACATAAAACCTGTCTGACCTGGTTTTGACCTTGGGCATTAACATTACGACATTTCACCTGAAGCTGGTGATGTCTCGAAATAAGTGAAGATATTTCGAATGGGACGTAAAACAACGAAAGTCCCATTCGTGAATTTGTCACAAATGCAGATACATACTCACTAGCTGTAAGTAAAGTCCCACAGATTTTGATTTATACAGCGCCCAAAGCCGTTAGAGTGCTCTCTTACCGTTACACGGGACGCTCGTGTTTTAGACCATATTCGGAAGACCTCGTAACTTTACTTCTAATGTCGAGCCCTTTGCGAAGGAACAGTCACTACCAATGTTAAACGTTTTAAGTTTGACGCGACGTCGGGGTCGAGAATCGAACTGAGGACCTTCCGGTTGTAAAGCGAGATAATCTCGCTTTCCCAGACTCTCGCGCTCGTGCAAAATCTTGAGAGCGAGGGTCTGGGGAAAGCGAGATCCCTAACCATTAAGCTTGTGCAAACAGTTGTTGAATATGTTTAAGCAAGGTTACACAGGTTTCAAACGCATGGGAAAAAGATATTTTGTTTGTCAATAATTAAAAGACAATAAAAATTCATCATTTGAAAAGGGTGTATTTCACAGAAAAACTATTAAAGATGTGTGGCCTGGGCTGCAGTCCATCACGGAAAGAATCAAGAATTGTGTTATAAGTTTTACACTGAAAAAAAAACTGTCTATCTTCAGCCAAGAAGTCAAAGTGCAAAATTTATAAGTCAAAGTTGTTTGATTAGTTAGTTGTATATTGTTTAACGTTCCCTTGAGAATCTTTACCTCAGATGGAGACGTCACCATTGCCAGTGAAGGGCTGCTAAATTTAAACCTATGCTCGGCGCTCACGGCCTTTGAGCAGGGAGGAATCTGTCGGTTTTTGCGGTCTCATCCTAGGACCGCTCCAATTGGTAGCATCTTACGACAAACGTACTTATTCAAACCCGGAGCCGCCTCTTGCGAAATGCAAGGGGTACTGAGGGCTTATTCTAACCCGGATCCGCTTCTTACGAAAAGGAAGTCGTATTGAGGACCTATTATAACCCGTATCCCCACGGGAATTAAAGTTGCTTGAAAATATTTTAGTTCCTCTACACTTTCATAGATACATGGTGACCAACCTGTCGCCGTGGCCTACTTGTTTCGCACCCGCGAGTTCCTGTAGCCGCGTCAAACATAAGACATTTAAGATTGGCAGTGACTGTTCCATCGCCAAGCTCCCGACGTTAGAAATGACAGTCGCGTACTTTTCGGATTACTGGATCAGTCACATCTTACGGATAGCATAAATGGACATCCATCGGTTGAAAAAGAAATTGCAACAGAACTAAATCTGCTGGTTGTCTTCCCATCACTGCGCTAAGTTCTCTCGATCAGTGTACGAAGTCCAACAAAGGATAATAATGTTACAAATTCCAGACAAGCAACGGTTAATTGACAAACTTCTCCGATTGAGTGACAGATAATAATTAAGTAAAACAAAAGTGCAAAAGACATGAACAACTCAACACGTATCGTACAAAAAATTCCACTTAGTCTGGTGGGATCCGCTCCGATTTTCAGCATGCTCTAAAACTTCCCACTGGGTAGAATGGACCTCCGGATAAAAACGTATTGGCCGAATGAGAAACGGAAATGATTCTTATTTGAACGGATTGAAAATATTTTGTATAAGATTATAAACATTGACGCTAAAATAAACCTTTACTAAATAGATCTTGGAATGTCATTTCCAATACAATAAATAAAAACAAACAAATTCAGTACTACATTACTTTAAAGACAGCAACGTACTAATGAAAGACTGATTTACTCAAGAAGGACACCAGCTGAGTTTTATGTTCCGGTATCAGGAAAGCAAAGTTCGAGCATTGCTACAAGTATAATATATTTTTTCTTTAGAAGATATGTGTCTTGGAAAATGCTGAACACCATAAGACTCGGAGGTTGTCGTCTCTCTGTCTGACGTATTTATGAAGTTCGATGAACACATATTACGAGCACCAAACCTCATCTGGTTTTGTGGAATAATGTGTTATGCCAACTAATATTCATTGACTCTATTTAACCCGGTTTAATATAAATAACAGAAAAAATGCTTAGAGCCAGTCTACCTGTCGTTTTTAACTCATAAAATAACATTTTTAATGTCTCGAAAGTGATGGGTTTTGCACTTTCTTGACCCACTAAGAAACAAAGTGTGTCAGTGGGGATAATTTACACCCCCTCTAGTCGATAGATCTGCAGTGGCGAGGGCCTGAGGTAATCTTAATGTTGTCATAATGTTAGCACTGATAAAAGATGACAAAAAATAAATGCATTACTCATTCGCTAGACTCCCGTTTGATACAGAAAGTAAGCACGTACGCATTTTGACGATGGGATATATCAAAAAGGCTCCAATGCATTCCTTCGCTATGAGGTTATGAATAGGGAGACTTGATAATTCCGTATTGAACATTATCTGCGCAGTTGACGAACTTGCATTTGACCCTGTCCTCCCCAGGGTATACATTGGTCAGTGTCCTTTTCATGTACCTTTGATACATAGCCAGGAAACTGGTCATTGTTCGCAATGACACACTACACCTGGGGAAAGTGGGTCATTTTATGGTCATGCCCTTTAGCGTAATTTTATAACAATCTTGGTGCATGGTGGCGCCACCCTTCCGTACGAGTAGCACTAGTCTATATCTTTTCTTCTTTACTATGAAGTCAGGAGTGTGATTTTTTTCCTCTTTTCAGAGAAAATCCTCTGACTCAATTTTGGAAAATGAAACACTGTACTGGTTTTTATCTAAAGTGACAGAAAATGATATTGAAATGTTTTCCTCCCTTTTGTACCAGGTTTCCTCTGATTTCTGAGGAATTCAGTCACATCTCTGATTTAAAAAAAAAACAACCTCAATTTTCAAAATATATACTGAGATTCTTTCTCGCAACATTTTTTCGTGAAAACCGCGAGATCATGGGTTCGAAAATGTGTGATGATTTTTCCTTCCTCAAGCGCTTGGAATTATTGAAAGTGAACGCCAAGGGCCTTGAAAATGGAGGCCCTGATCTGGCATAATAAAGAACCATGATTGGCCCTGACCGTTGTTGTGGCCCGCATTTGTGGCACTTCACCTAAAGCTGGAGGCGTCTCTCTATATACATGTATCAGTAAAATATTCTTGATGTAGGTTAAACGATAATTAGTCATGGAAACTGCACCTTACAAACTGCAACATTATATAGCCAACTATAGCACGTTAACATCGAAAGGAATTAATCAAAAACATTCCTAGTTTCTATTATCTGAGTGATTACAAAATTACAAAATCCGGGTTTAATCCGCTAGGTCGTGTACTTTCGAAGAACTTCCCCTGGAGTCACGTGTTAACTAGTACACGAAACTGACCTGTTCTGGCCTTCTTTAGTGGGATAAGAGTACATGATTCTTCCGATAACATCACAAAAATTTTCAGTTGAAAAAAAGAGAACTGTAATAAACAGCAATGTGAAGACTAAATTACCGGTACCTAAAGTTGGTAGTTAAAAATCGACAAAGATTCCATTCAAATGCTTGTCAATTGTCATTATAGATTTCTATATCGATCGACAGGGGAAGCTTACTCCTAGGTACCTGATCCCACCTCTGGCATGTACAAGAGTCCGTGTTTTTTCCTACTCTAAAATTTTGTATTCTTTGAAAGAAGGCGAAGATAACGAACAGTGATCAATCTCATAACTCATATAAGCAATACAAAATAGATAGTTGGGCAAACACGGACCCCTGGATCACTGTTCATTACCTTCACCTTGTCATCTACTAACCTACATGTACCTCACTACATAAGGCGTTTACTCATACCAATCACGGAATAAAGCACACGTTATTTTATCAGTATAAGATATTGCTGGAACACAAATAGATTTCATAGGAAGGAATTTTGATTGAAAGGAAGAAAACTAAGACAGGAAAAGGAGGTCAAGAGGCTTATTAAGGAAATGTCGGGGAGTAAAACAGAACGGCATTTTATACAGATGAGAGAGACGGATGGATATTTAACCAACACCGATCAGGCAGACGTACAAAAAGAACAGGGAATCAAACTTTTTTCATTCGAATTTCATATTATTTAACAACTTTAAAAGTGATGACTTCACAACGATGCTGATGGAATGAGAAATCCGTTTGATTTCTTCGTTTAAAAAAAAATTCATCCGGAGTTCATCTGCACTAAGCACGTGAGACTATTGTCTTCTCTGTTCTAATTTCAGCTCTATTTATACAACGGGAATTTCCATGCAAGCATATCTTTGTAAACGAAATGTATTCGTTTTTTATTTTTTATTGCTTTCAAAAATAAACACAACCAAAGATATAGATACAATACAAATTCAATCTGAAGAAACAACACACATAGCGATGACGTGGAAGAATAGTCAACTTGATGACGTAGGACACTGACTGGTAGAAGTAGACAGATTACACGAGTTCCCGGTATAGATTGTTTGCTTTGCGAGTTCGATAACGTGACGGAGCAAGCGGCAACTTTTGTTCTTGGAAATAGTAATGAAATTAAACTTAACAAGGGCGATTTAGATGAAGAGGTGTTAAGATTTTTATTTGATATTGAAATGGAGCAGAGTCACATGCCACCGTTCCCACGACACAGTCAGTGTTCAACGTCTCTTCCAACAGAATGCAGCATACATCCAGTCACAGATTGTTCTCTTCCTTTATATCTAATTTAACTTGTAACCATTGCACCATTAATTTTTCGTCTAATCCATTTAATTTTGCACAGTAACTCTACCTGACCTAAACGCACATCCAGTTTTGTAGTTGTTTTCATTGTTACGTACACTATTTCAAAAGCATAATGAAATGATAAGAAATAAAACTTATAATTATTTTCTTGATGCATATAATCAAACAAAAACTTAGACGGAAAACATTTTCATCAATTCGCTAATTTTCCGTCTAATCACGAAATCTTAATAAAAATACTAATACTTTTCCAACCCTGTACCATGTAAAACTTATACGGTACCAATTTTGATGCACCAGATGCACATTTCGACAAATAATGTCTCTTCAGTGATGCTCAACCGAAATGTTTGAAATCCGAAATAACTATGAAGTTTTAGAGCTAAATATAGCCAAAAACAGCGTGCCAAAAAAGTGGAGCCAAATTCGTCCAAGGATAAGAGCTATGCATGAGGGAGATAATCCTTAATTTTTAAATGAATTTCTAAATTTTATAACAGCAATTAAATATACATTCGTATTTTCAAGCTAGTAACGAAGTACTTAGCAACTGGGCTGTAGAGACCTAATGATAAACTAAAAGATCAAGCAGCTTTACTTAAAGCCAGAGGCGAAGTTGCAATGTAAACAAATAACTACCAAAAACAAATACTTTAGAGTGTTCACCTATTGTATTTTACGGCTGAGTATAATCATATATATTCATTTTGTTTAAAGTTGGAGTTCAACTACCCCTTTTTGACGTGTGCCATAAAACAACGGACACAACTCATGGCAATAAAAATACTTTCTTTACGGAAATTCGTACGCGGGGTTGCCTAAGAAGTCAAGTTTGTGAAAGAGAAATCACGTGACGCTATACTGCTCAAGGATAAACCTGATTCACAAAATTAGATGTTCTTTTAAATGATCATGCCCTTTATTCAAATGATCTCCCAAACATGGTTATGCAAGTTAGAAGTATCAAATCCGGTTATTTCCCATGGATACAAGTTCATTTTGAATTATTTCGCAAAATACCAATGTCTCATTCTCGTGTAAATGCTGGATCCATCAATCTACCTGTATACGAGTAAAGCAAAGGGGTTGAATCATGCAAAGTATTACTGATATGAATACAATTGGTAAAACTGAGTACTAAAATATGACGTTCAGATCAGGTACTTAGAAGGGGTAAGCATCCCTTATCAACCAATTGATAACAATAAAATAAGTTGTATAAGAACAAATGACTAGTAGGTGAAGATACGGAGTCTGTTATGATTGCACAACATAGTAATCTTGACTTGGATTTCATCTGCACAGACTAGTTGTAATGAATTGTAAACAGATGAGGCTTTAGTTTAGATTTAAAGATACAGAAACTTGCAGCAGTTCTGATATCATATTGTAGAGCATTCCACAGTTTAGGGCCATCCACACTAAAAGCTCGAATTTGAATCACAGATGAGGTGGTAAATGGCACTTGCAGTAGGCTCTGATCACTGGACCGCAGAGTTCTTGAGGGAGCATAGGGTGTTATGAGTTCCTGCAGATAGGATGGAGCCATGATGTTGACTGTTTTGTACACTAACACCAATGTCTTGAAGAGGACTCTCTGCTGAACTGGCAGCCAATGGAGGGGGCGTAGTACTGGTGTAATGCTGTCATATTTGCGGGTGCCTGAGATGATTCTGACTGCAGCGTTTTGGATGGGAAAAACGTCGTCGATATTTTTAAATGTTGAGTTCAAGGTCACGTTTAAAGATTTTTTTTTTCTTTTCATGTAGAAACTTAAAATTCTGCCTAATAATATAAAAACAGGTCAGCTAACAAAGAAGCACAATTCATGACCATGGGAATTCGAACAGACTGTCGGAAGACCTGCTCACCAAAGACTACGAAAATATTGTCAATGAGGTAGTCTTTTGTGATATCATCTTCAGAGTACTTGTGCGTAGATTCAGAGCGTTGTTTAACAAGTAAATACTAGACCCCACAGATTTGTCCAAGTGTTTCACATATTTGGATATTTTACTGAACATAAACGTTAATGGCATACGGTTGGCCGAGTCAACCAAATCACTTCCGGGTCTGTGTCCTAAGATTTGAAAATTGATACACTGCAAATGCATTACGTTCATTGGATGTACAGATGTTGTACGAAATTGATGCATCCAACCACTGTGTAAGTCGCTAATTAGTACCCTTGTGATTATTAACATGTTTCAAGCTTATCTTTGGGAGATCTTATGTTTTTTGGCAATAGTTATTGTAAAATAGACAATATTTCTCTATGAATGTAATGTAATTAAATTTTATGAAAATCTTGGTTGTCGTTATACATGTACATTGTACATTCGAGGTTGTTCTTCTGCTCACTGGAAAGGACTGAGGGGTTGCGATTGGAGTCCACCAAAGCTGAAATTGGTGGGCGCGGTTATATTTTTTGCGCAATACTCAAAATTGCCCTTCATGCAGAGTTATTATCCTGTTACCAAGCTTTACAGATGGGGACAAACTTCTTATTGAAAGACATGTACTTCATTGTATTGATTGGAGATGTTTGATGATCGTTTTAAGTTAATCGCAAAATTCAAACTTGCACCACCTTCTCCATGCAGACAATTTCACAGTAAAGAAAAAATTAAACCTGTTATATTTATCAAAAAAAAAACAATACGAGAAAGCTACAATGACGTAGTTTCTAATACCTTATGAGATTGATCACTGTTCGTTATTTTCACCTTTCCTTTCACCATGAACACTTATGCGAACACAATGCTCATTTATTCATGCAAATCTTAATCGGATCATGATAATGGATACTGGAAATTAACGTACGTCTCAAAACTGCAATTTATCAACTGCGTATAGTGCTTATGTCTCCCAATACGGGACTTTCGAGATACGGATCCACTCTGACTTTTATCGCGCGTTGAATGCAATTTGTAGGGCATGTCATTTCCGGATTACAATAACGGCTAAGTAAACAAGCATGGAATACTTCAATTGCTATCAAATTACTGTATCGAAATGCTATTTTTCAAAGAAAGGAATCACTACAACCATTTATAGGACAATGCATTTGATTAAATTATGTGAGATAGCGAGGAAAACAAATCTAGGGAATATCTTGAGGATATCAGTAACACTTCACGCCTTCCATCCAAGGATACGCGTCTTAAATGCGCCTTTTTCCTTCCATCCAATTTACACCCAGGTACTAAACACCGACAGTAACATGGATCGTCATCGTTGGACTGCGCATAGCACTTTACGGACCGTCTTCTAGCGAAACCCCAGTTGTATCGATGTCAAATTTGCCCTACAATTGCTTACTGTCATGTGACCGCGGTGTATAAACGTCAAGTCAAATCTGTCGTTCCGGTACATCCCGAAAGCTCCTTATTGACGCAATATGCGAGAGCATGTTCTTCGTATGATCGATTGCTAAACCGAAACAAGCTACTGACGAAAAGGTTGATTATGGAGAAGTATCAACAGTTTCGTATACAGTCTGCATTTGGCAAAATATGTAGTTGAGAAAATCTTATTTGCAAAATTAATACAGTCTGTCGTTAGGTGAATGTTGTTTGACATGTTTCATATCGATTTTTTATAACCGTTCTTTTCATACGAATTACTCCTGATCAAGGTAGAGGGCTCGCAGTGGGTGAGACCGGTCAACAGGGGTTGCTTACCTGAACCCATTTCTTGTGTTTCCATAGACCCTTGTTTGCTACGTACTGAATGTTGTATTCTTATTGTTTTATAAGATTATGGCGTTACATCCCCCTTATTCATTATTATTGTTCACCATCTTCACATTTTTCATTTTCTTATAAAATGAATATAGTAAAGAGGTTGTTTATTATACATTCAAAGTAATGAAGACTGAGATGCCTTTTCGTAAATCAAAAGTAAACAGTGATCAATCTCTTAATTTCCATAAAGAACACAAAATTAAAAGTTGAGCAAACATGGACTCGTAGACATACTAGAAGTGTGATCAGGTGCTTAGGAGGAGTAAGCATTCTCTATGGACCGTTCACGCCTGCCATGAGCTTTATATCTTAATCTGGTAATCCGTTATAAAAATCAGTACGCGAAGAACGGTCTAACAATTGGTATGAAAGGTATGAGTCAATTAATTCAATGTAATTACACAATGTGAAAATATGAACATGAGCTAATAAATACATTAACAACGCATTAAAACTGACTCTCATGTTAACATATAAACCAGTGAGAGACAGTAATATTAATTAATTACATTTACAGCGTACCAGGTTGTTAATTGTCTTGAAATGGTAATAAAAGTCTGTTTTTTCAACATCTGGTGACTTATGGGACTCAGAGAGGATTATGAGTGACGTTCTCTAAAACTTGTAAAATTAATTCAAGACGAGAAACATTACAGAAAGTGTCCTCGCATCCTTTAAGGCCCGATGAAATAGTTATTAAATTGCTTCGCAAGCACATGCAGCCTATGTCATTTTGATATATAAATTTCATTGCACTGTTCCTTAATCTAATAATCTGGTTTTCAGTACTAGTGGACACTAATTTTCTTCTACCTTTAAGAAATACGTCATATATTCTTATCAGTCTAGCCTCACATTGAAAAATGGAGTGCACTGTTAAGGTACACGATACGCCCGTCTGGAACTACATGTATGTGATTCATATTTGTTTGCATACTCCAAGGTCCATCAGCAGACCAGAATGAATAAAACCAGGCCTAACAGTTTACAAGATATAATACCGACACTTTTTGATTATGCATAGTAATAAAATTTCAAAATAAGGCTACTGTGACCTACTTTTGGATCACGACACGCTTCTCTCATGAAGCATCAACTGACCAAGTTTGATGGTTTTATTCTCACAGAGCTCAAGGTATGATCCAGACACGATTTCTATATGTAGTCATAAAATTCCACGATGAGGTCATAATGACCTACTTTTCCCCAAAGATACATCAATTGACCATGTGCAATGGTCCTTTATGCACAATATATGATCCGAACATGATAAACGTAAGTATGGCCAAAGAATTCCAGAACGAAGCTTCATTGACCTAAGTTTCGATCCCGACGTACCTGTACCCCAAGATGCATCAGCTATGTTATAAATCATAGGTCTCAGTGTGTCAAAGATATCACTCGGACACAAGGATGTTGGCTAACTAACGGACGGACGAACGGAAGGGAAATTCCATACCATAATATGGCCCGTAAACAGACGGGCGTATAATACATATAAGTGAATGTGTTTTTGGATGAACCATTCAGCTGGTCAAAGATCTTAAACAGTCAAACAAAAAATACTAGGTCAATTGCCCGGGTCTTTGTAGTGGTACTAATCTTATCCATGCTCTACGGTCGGCAAAGTCTCAGGGATCTTCATGGTTACCACTTTGATTACAGATTGGTTTTCGGGAGTTCTGAAAATTAACTGCGTTGGTAGTCAGGAGATACACTATCGAAACCATACACTTCCTGACGATACAAGGACTGACAGGTCTCCGTGTCTGTAGTGAAAAGTTCGAATTATCACGTGAAATTTTATTTTGTTTGATGCGCAAGTCATTGATGTCAATTTATTTGCTAAAACCAATACTTTTAAGGTTTACTAGAAATAAATATGAATAAGTAAATTACAAATTAATGCTATTTAATCTTTTGCAAGATATTTTCAATGGAAAGATTCGAAACTGAAAAAGGGAATATGATCGGCTGAATTCTTTTATATTGTCAAAAGTAATATCCAGATTATCATCAGGTTGGATACCTTGAAGTTTGATAGAAATATAGATTTCACTTTTATTCTAGAACCAAAGTCTATAAAAAAAAACAACCCATAGATTTGTCCTTTACGAAAACGATTATGTTATCCCGCAAGCAATGTGGTTAAATAAATAGGCATAGCTCAATTTTTAAAGTTAGAATGTGCATAGTGGGTCACTACCGTATTGAAACGAGGAATATGTTTCATTCATAACAATGTCGTGCACTTGTGGTCACTGTGAGTCACTAGAAGAGGCCAGTTAAGGTCTGGATCTCTGTCTGTATACTCGTATATCACTGACCATTCTATATAAAGTGAATCAATATGTGTCGAATTTCTGAAGCACATTTGCAGTATGTATAGGTAATGTAAAAGTAGTAAGCTAAAAGAGAACATGCTTCAATTCCTGATTAAACAAATCAGACACAGTAAATGTCAAAAGATAAGGCATCTCACCTTCCAAAGTCGAAAGCGACACATAAATTCTGGACCTCAAAGTGTGACCTGAAAGAAACTTATAGGTCCACCATGGCCAGTTTTTTAAAAGATGCATATTGATTTTTACAACTTGCAGAGAACTTTTCTTATGAACGGTCTGATTAAATAAAAATAGACTTAAAAAGTGTCCCGATATATTTAGATTCACAAAGACGTGTACTGCCATACATGCATATTAGACAAATTTAAATCCATATACTTACATAACAGAGTTGGGTATATAATGTCATGACTCCAACTGTAAAATAAACACAATGCATTTTAGAACTGACAATTTCAGTCTTCTTTGTATTTGATAAATCAAATGATATTGGAATAAGAGTTAGATTTTTATTTTTATAGCAGGATTATGGTACAAAATAATTACTCAGGAAGGAAACCAATAGGTCGAAGAATTGTAACAATCAATGCAGAAATGCCGGAAACACACAAGTCGCCAGTATGACGAAACATCAGAGGACAGTTTAGGTAGTAATTATTACTTGTTTTATACGCGCACCGGTAGAGGGGCCGCAGGTAACTACCAGGGAACATGTGTCTTCACAGCTTCTGTCTGTTTGTACAAAAAGGTTAATGCGTCGCTAGCTTTATGTCCCCCAGTAGCTGTGTAAGTTGTCATTTGTCAGACGCCACATAGCCCTGACGATTAAAGGACACATCTCGTGTTTTCAAAGTATACAGAATTATATGCATTTTGTCTTCCTTGTGCTTATAGAAATTAATTGTAATAGTTCGTTCGCTGAAGTATTGCGATAATTAGCCACAATACGGACTTAAATCTAAGCCCCGATTTCAAAAAGCCTAGTTAATTAGGTAGGTAGTCACGTGGTACAGTGACGTCATATGCGACCTTCGTCCATCAACTTGTTGTAAAAGAAGTGTTAGATATTTCTAAAAACTCGGGTTTTAGGGGCCTAATTTATTTACCATGGATAACATTTATTTCGATGTTGACAAATTTCTCGAGTCTTATATCTTTTAGCCACCAGTGCATACAAATAACGACCCAAATGTAGCGAGAAAAGCGAGTATGAAATCTGCATAAATTTGCGAGTAAATAATGTTTACATCGGATCACTGTCTAAACACAATTTGGTAATGCCATGTCTGTAAACAACTGTAATTAGCGGTGTTGCTTTTCTAAAATAAACATTGCAACTATTATTAAATTTATTTTTGGAGAAGTTAGATAGGCCTAAATTATGATACGATTATGTATCATTGACAACTAGGCCTACTGTCACGGGAGCATTTCGAAAAAGAAAAAAAAAATAATGATCAAACTTATTGTGAAAATCACAGTACTTTTAAATTATTTTATTAAAGCAATTTTATTAGGCCTAATCATTATTTTTTGTTATCAACACGTTGTTACTTAGGAAGTGGGAGCGCGGCGTGCTATTGTTGTAAACACATACGCGTTCCTTAAAAAAAATGTAAGCATTATAATTCAATTCAAAGTCGGGAAATATTATATTTTATTATTTATAATTGAAAGTTCAATTATCTTTTATCTTTAAATTTCTTTTTTAAAACTACCAGTTGGTAGACACTGCTAGCAAAGTTCTGCCTATATGTTGTTACAAGGTGAAGGTCAGTTGGTGCGAGTGTGTATTGAATTCGAGAGCAGAACGGAAAGCATATGCCGTAGGCCTATATGTAACAGTGCGTAGCTTCGATAGAACCATTTTCTCGCAGTTTATCTACGTATTTGTCCAAGTGCTTGTTTGAAAAAGTACAGGGACAAATTCTACTGGGGGTTTTTATGGCAAAGTCGTTGTGCCGACAAAAAATATTCACGTCTTGTCCCTCATGCCTTCCTTCGAAAATTGAAAAAAACACAGTCCAAATCTTCTCTACTGACAGCAAGTACACCCTTAAACGGCACAAAACACCCTAATGCAGTGTTATTTACAAACTGTTAATGTGATAATTGTTTGTTTGTCAATTAAATCTAATCTGTTTATGAAATGACTATCAACTGTTTTCAAATCTTCTCGCTCGAGGTCGCATATGACGTCACAGATAATGGCGCGTAAAATATCGAAGAAAATATGCATATCGCAAGATTTGAATTTCATCGCTTTCAAACTCGAAAACTACGCAAACTGTTTCATTTAAAACACATGTAAAGTAGTTTTAGGCATGAAATGAATTAATTTTGCTGAAAAAATTAAAAAGTTTAAAAACATGCGATGTGTCCTTTAAAACACGAGACAAATGACAGAAAGTTATACTTTCACTTTGCCGGTTTATTTTTACAATTTTTTAGTATCATTTGCATTAATGAAAATGATTTTGCTCGCTGGACCGTCACTGCAAGATAATATCGCCGGACTGATACGTCACTGCAAAACCAATAGTGTGTTCATCTATATATTTGCGAGTCTTCAGGTATAGGTTATTGATCTTCCCGCTTCCTCCTCCCTGGATTCCATGTGGCAGGGAACAGTTCTTTTGGTTCTGAAACATGTGGGTAGGGGGTATACATCAAAGTCAGATTATTACAGACTAATGAAAAATCACATTTCCCTTTTATGTCAATACTTGCATTTCATATTGGTGTAGTTAATAAATTATGACCATAAATTACATGTAATCTATAAATACTGGTGCTGGTGCACAAAACATGCTCTGAGCAGGCACCCCTTTTTTGCTTTGATTTTCTCTCATTTGGGCTAATCCGCACCACCCCCACACCATCACAGTATTTAGACATTGTACACAATCAACAATCCTGTCTGCCCTTCTTAAAAATCTACCTCTCATATGGGGCCATCCACCTTCCCTCTCAGCTACAGACCTTTTGCTGGACCATGCATGTTTTCACCGGAATTTCTTCAGCAACTGACCACGTGTCTTAGTTTCGTATTTGCACCCACCGATATGCCAGGAATCATTGTAACACCTACATGTTGTATATCAACATTTTTATTAAGCACTCAGCTACATTTGACATGTATCCTAGAATTATTCTATACATTTTTACACATGTAATATCGCTTCAAATATGGGGTATTTCCATTTTTTCTTAAGTTGCCTATAGTGCGAAACTGTCCCCTGCTACTCCAACAGTGACAAATTTTAGATAACTTAATGTCAAATTGGCTTGCAAATTCCCGTCTGAAGTGGACAAATCGACTAGTCGGAAAGCTTAGTCTTAATAGATCGCAGTGTGGTGACTGTTTTGGTAGGCACAGCACCCCGACCAAGAACTAAATTCTCAACCTTGTTATACGTATACTACATGTAAAATGAAACAATGACCTAAATAAAGATCCTAGATGCTTTATGACACGAGTGATACCGTATTTACTTTTCTTAAAAGATCAACAGTGGATCCGCTAAACTATTTTTTTCTATTTAAAGGTACATCTATATTTATGAAAGCAAATCTCAAAAATCCCAGTTTGTATGTTGTTTTACAATACATTCGGATAGTTGTTACTCTTGTGGAGGCCTCCTCCACTCTATGGTGCGAAGACGCGGTGTTAGAGCGTTTGATGAGTGACCGAGATTCAGTTTGAACCCCTCCTGTCATAGCCACGTTCGACCCAAAACGATTAACAGGTACTGATAGTTTCTTCGCAAAGTCAATGATTTAACAAGATTTATGCATGACAGAGACATAAATTTTGTTGGGAGTCTTTATCAATAGTGTAAAAAAAAATCTTGTTAACCATAACATATTTCAAAAGTCTAAGTTATATATGAATAATCAATTATATGTTTTAAAATATTGAATCCAAGGGCAATAACTCTGTTTTCGTTAAATTATTTAACAAGTCCATTATGGGATTGATTTCTTTTAATTTTCACAAACATTTTGTATATTTTTTTAAAGAAACAGCTTCATGAAATTGTTATAAATACTATTGTTTCAACCAGTTTTTGTGAAATTTTGATAATACTGTTTAAGGAAAATTACAATTTTCTGACGTTGATACAAGTGTATGTGTGCTTTATTAATACCGCAACATACTTATCTTATCATAAATCAACAATCAAATATATAAGATTGAATCTATAATTCTAGAAGGGTGGAATTACCTAAAAGGATCATACAAGGTACACGCGGCATTTGAAATATTATATGTAATAATAAAGCACAAAGATTGCAATGAACTATTGAACTCATAACTTTATATATGGTTATAATTATGTATAAATATACATATATATGTAAATGGGGGAAAATACATTCAATACATTGTAAGATTATGCTTTTTAAAATTAAATAATGTCATCTGATTATAATCGATAAAATCGCATCGTAAGCAGCAAACGATTCCAACTGATGATCGATTATGAAAATTAACCAATGTCCCATCACTAGTTAGCACGATAAAGAACCCTCACTGCTACGACCGTAAGCACCATGAAAAAGTTTGAATACCGGTACATGGATCCACTAGGGCTAAGCCCGTTTTGAGTTCAAATTCCTGTGATACCATAAATGTAGAAAGGGGTCTAACTCTGACTCACATAAAACATAACAACTGCCCACTCGCTTCAAATGTCTAAAAATCAGAAAATAGGTGCGATATGTGTAATTTGCCGGTATCCTTGCATATATTAATGTTTGAACTACTTGCATGCCGAATTTCAAGTCACGGGTTCTTACAATAACAGAGATATACATCATCGTTCTCTCGATTTCACCTGTTTATTTTTACTAAGACATTCACCTGTCCTGGTCACCGGGTGGATTCTCGCCTGCGACAGCAGCGAAATTCAGACTAGTGTGGAAGATTTTGGACTTATCAATTAGAATTTCACATCAACTAGAGAGAGAGGGGGGGGGGGGGGGGGGCAGTAAAACGTGTAAAGTGAGGACAAATTTCAACCAATGGACAGACGTTGTCAAGAATTGCACTATGAGGACAAATGAATGTCCTCACAATTACGTCCTCATAAATGTGACCTACAGCATGTGAAAGATGTAGATACAAAATATTAGCTTAGAGAGGACAAGTGGTATGAGGACATGTCCTTACTAATATTCTCTCTCAAAAACCTTTTTTTTCCCATAATTCAAAAGAGAGTATTTGTTAAACTTTTATAGATATCCCTATAGCTATACCTAACATAGTACTTTTTTGCCTTTAGAATAATATATGTGTGTATTATCTTCTACATATTGTGAGGACGTCCTCATTTATTAGGTTTGGTCGGCTAGAGAGAGAGAGAGAGAGAGAGAGAGAGAGAGAGAGAGAGATTCTCGAGTAGAACATTAAACAATATAAATACAATCAATCAAATACCAGTCTGGCAAGTTGCAATGCGTTGGAGAAGAAATGAAACCAGTTTGACTTGGGAGAAATCTTAACGCACCAAATTAATTTTTCTTGAGTTTCGCTATCCGCATTAGGAATTGGATTGTACATGTAAAATCATATTAATAGACTGATTCAGGTAATTGTACATGTAAATGCAAATTAGAATAATTCGGCTGACTGTACATGCATTAATTTTTATTTATTTCATTCCATCAATGAACAGCAATGTATACTGCATGCATAACCTTTAACAGCCTTTGTAACCTCTTAATGGTATATAGAGGTTCGTGTTTAAGTCAATTGCAAGCGACATTAACAAACGTGCTAGATGTGGTTGGTCAAGGTGCTGACAATCAGTATTGTCGAGATTTCATGGAAAGCGTCTGTGTCTACCAGTGGCATTTATAGGAATGTTTAATGTCACAGAAATGGGGTACATGCGTTCAGCGGGTCAACATTAAAAAGCAGCAGACGATAGATTTAGACATGTCACGTGTTATAGTACTGTACGAAACCGTACCGAATGGCTACGCTTGTGTAGTCTTACGCGTGTTACGAGAACTAGAAAGGCTAGTTATACAAACGTGGTATTTGATCAAACGAGCGAAAATTATGGCTATTTAACATATCATATATTTTGTCAGTAATTGAGAAATAGGTGACAATTGGGTCACAGTACTGGAAAGAATGGTCCAAAGAAGGGCCGAGCTTCAAACTAATTGCAACAGAAAGTTTCTTGATAGATATAAGTTGCTTATACATGTACGTAACAGTACTCTAAGAAAATAGGACCACAAGTATAGGCGATTTATCGGAAAATTTCGGTGAAAAGTTACTTTTTGATGAAAAATCAATAGACTTTTGAATATAATATTTCGCGTTATGTTGAAAGCAAATAACTTATGAATAGATGATACTTTAAGTATAATTGATTTATAATGTAAATTTTATTTCAAAATCAATCTTGGTGGGAGGGGAGAGAAAAAAGAACGATTTCAGTGAAAAAATGATAGAAATTAGGAAAATACAAAATTTGGAGTTGGAAGAAAATTAAAATGATATACATGTAGCAATTAGATAATAAGTATACCGAATGATAACAATCATGTTAATTTATATTTCAAAATTGGTATTGTTTACATTGAAAATGATTTAAACCAAAATAGAAATGATTATAATAACATCATAAACTCACTCGTCAACCAAATGTATGCACACTCGAGGCAAAATTCTATGTAATTAGGAATTTAAGCACATTTCATTAGTCGAATAAGAAAAAGAATTAAACAGATCGTTGATATTTTAACGGTAAGCCTAAAATAATTCAAGTCCACCGTAAAATTGATTTTAAAAAATTCTTAAAAACTGTAGAAAGGCAAGATAAGGCATCAAACTAATGCCTTCATAAATTAGTCGGCAAATCAGTCGGTGATTCTTTTGTCTTATCTCACATTTGTATACACACACGTGTGATCTAGTTCATGAGAATTTTCTATGAAGGATTGATCTGACGTTAATATCCTAATGTATTCACTCATAGCATAGACTTCTGACCAATGCTGGGGACTAGACTACCGGGATATAAGAATTTAAACCATTTGTACTTTTATGTCCGTATTACCTCACGCTAAGAAAACAGTATATCAAAAGTCACTATTTCCAAAGTCTTAAGATTAAGCATAAAAAATTATCAAATGATTGAGTCTACCGAATGTAAAAGTACTGTAATTTAGAAAAATTATCAAATGATTTAGTCTATCGAATGTAAAAGAACTGTAATTTAGAAAAATATTTTAAATAGGCTGGTTAAATGAGAAACGATCCTTCTGTGAAAGAAGTAAATTCAGTATTCTGTTGAACGCTTGGATGGTACAAGATGTGTACATATATCATAAAATGGTTTTGTAGATGATGACAAAAGTTATGAAATTGTAACTTTTGTTTATATCACCCGTTGGTCCATTGTACATGTACACATTAAACTAACCATACACTGTATCAAGAATGATTTTTTTTTAAATTAGGTTATTAGATTGAATATGAAATTATTATTTATTTCCTCTTTTACACAAGTGATACTTTTATCAAAGAAAGATGGTTATTATAAATTTTTGCGTGAGCTATTTTATTATCAAATACTCGTACACTGCATTGATTTGTGTTTCCCTGCAGTCCGGATGATCACATGACGGGTGGTAATCACCCTTTAGGCAAGATATGAACGCAGCCTTAAGGATGTGTACCCACCACGTGAATACATTTATGAAAACATATTTTGAGTCTCACCGTGTGTAAGAGTTCAAGAAATGTAAATAACTAATTGAGTAACTCTAAAAGGTTGGTTGTATATTGTTTAGCGGCCCGCTAAAAATTTTTCACTCATATGGAGACCACAGACAATCGTATCGCTGGAGTTCGAATTTGGTATCAAAGAATAAAAGTATAGAACTTTAAATAACGAGAGTCCAAGTTCGCCTAGGAAAAAAAGCAATAAACCAAATGGTATACATTTATAATTTTTATTCTAATACAATCACACATAATTAATCTACATTCCTCCCAAAGTTCATCCCGAAATTCCGTATACTTTCCAAGATATGCAGAAATGAATTCAGTATCCATTACATGCAATAGCTTGTTGCGATGTTCAAACATTCTGTTTAGTGGTACAATGCCAGGGCCCAGCTAAAAGTCAACCAAAAATAATAGGCATTTTTCTGAACTCATCTCTGCATGTAAAAAAAAACCCCAACAAACCACCACCCCAGATTAGATAAATAATTGATTCAAAATTCTACATTTTATGCGTTTTCTGAGGTAGAGAGACAAACAAGAGCTCTGTGTGTATGGTATTTCCCCAAAATTTACTACGTATAACAACCGTTGGATCCAGGTTAGAATAGGTCCTCAGTATCCCTTGCTTGTCGTAAGAGGCGGCTAAATGGGGTGGTCCTTCAGATGGAAACTACATAAACCGAGGTCCCATTTCATAGCAGGTATAGTACGATAAAGATATCTCACTGCTCAAAGGCCGTAAGCGCCGATAGGCCTTAATATTGCAGTCCTTCACCGGCAATGGTGACATCTCTATTTAGAATCAGAAAATTGCTGGGTATCACAATCCTTGTAATGTGCACATATTTAATATAAGCTGTTTACAAAATGTCTAGCTTGGAAACTGTGGGAGGAGTTGAATGAACAAACCATGAACACACTTTGTAATATTTCCTCAAAACTGACTACGATCAACAACTTGCAATTTTTTTTCTAAAACATTGAAGAGAAGAAAACCCTTGCCACATGCAGATTTTCATTACCCATGCTTTGGTAAATAAGAAGATCCCCACTTGAGACACACAAACCATGTACTCCCCTATGCAATCACTCTGTAAAATAAGAAGGTCGTCACTGATGTATGTGGTAGGTGTTAGATTGACATAATCATGTATCCTCCGTATAACACTGAATTTGAAGTAAAATGGCTAAACTCCTGCAAGGGATGCCTAAGTGAATCAAAATTTAAATATGATCTAGAGTGATGCACAATGAAGCTGCGCAGCAAGCTTCACCTTGATATGTGACAGAGAAATGAAAATAGAAACAGAACACTAATAACGAATGAACGGACGTACGTGTAGACATCTGCTATGAAATCTTTGACTTGGTTAAATGTGAGGAAATTCCAATTACATGTAACTAGTAACTAATGAAACTTAAGGTGGTGTAGTCATTTCCGAGATAAAAAAAAATATAACCTTTAAAAGAGCCATTTCTTTTCACTGTGTAAAATAGAGACAAGAACACTGCGTTAGACAGAAGAAATTCGGGACGTCATGCCACGCAAAAATGAGATGAAGGGGAAAGATTTCGAAGAGAATGAGGCAATTGACTTAACAAATAAGGAGCTTAAAGACGTTTATAAACAAATTAGATCTTTCAGTGAACAGTAAATTGAAGAAAAAAATACAGGAGAAACTAGAGTCTGCCGACGAAACCATAGAAATTCTTAGAAAAACTCTCGATGATGTCCAACTAGCTGTAGAGGAGCACAGTGTGAGAATAACGGATATAGAGAGTCTGAAGATGGAGCAGATTGATCCTCAAGATGAGCGAATCCGTGAACTCGACACGGTGAAAGATCTTGCACCAAGAAAGCCGAAAATATAACTTGTTATTCTATGGGCTTCGTAAAAATAAAACATGAAAACACCACTGGTGTAGTTTTGAGCTGGCTGTATAGAGGGACCTCCATATGCCAACCGAAGATGTTCAGAGCATTATCATACAGAACTCGCACAGGATTCCACGAAACCCCCAGATTACTTACAAACAGGGAGCGCCCGATGCACTTATCATCAAAGTTTCGAGAATGGAAGACCGAAATAAAATGCTAAACCTCGCAATAGCATTGACCTTGTCCAAAGGTAGAGCGGTTAGAACAGATTTACCAAACCAGCTTAAAAAGAAACACGGCAAGTTCGCGCACAATGATTGCCTTTTGGGAAAGAAGGATCACGTGGAGACCAGAATCATAGAGACCAAAGACAATGTGATTTTGCAGTTTCGTGCACAGGATGAATCTGCATGGAAGAAGTACGAGTGAGTGGTTCTCTGTCGTTATTCTGGTTTCTGTGGTTTTGGTCTCAGTAATACCGTATGTGTAATTAATGTTCACATTTTGTCAATACACTCCTATACGCTTGCTCCAGAGTTACTGCTTGCACTTTTAAGATTGTTTTATATGTGAGTTGAAGTCCGTAAGCTATAATAAAATCTTGCCTGATTAGTAGATATCGTAAAATTAATTAAAAACTTACTGTCGTTTTCGAAAAATTACCCTGCAATAGCAAAGATGAGAGTAAAGTGGCGGATCTAAGCTGCTTTTCTTTGTTTTCTATTTAATGACTACTTTAAAAGAAACACGATATGTCGTAAATCAGTTGTATATCAATGCTTGATTTTAATCTTACACATGAAATAAATTTTAATAATTGTTGAATAAATAGAATGTGTCTGTTCGTTTCTTCTATCCGTGATTTTAGTCTTGAATTAGCTTCAATCGGAACATCACTCGGCCAATTCAGGAGATTCTCCGGAATAGGCCGATTGATGTTCCGATTGGAATCAGGTTACGGAAATTTCCAGAACGAGGCAAAATATTTATAATAGTTTTGACTAGGCCCATATTTATCATTTTATGAAGATTTATAATTATATATAATATACATCTCATTCAAGAAAGGACACCCCCTCCCGAGACCAACGATCTGACATCGATAAAGTTTTAAATACGGTATTCATCTGATATCTTCAATGTTCTTAATTTTTCCCGTGATTATAGAAGTCACTGTTACGACTTTTTGTAATAATTTATTAACAGTTACACATTTACAAACACATCAATGAACACAAAGAAGTTTTTATTTTGGTTGAACATGTTTTGTGATGACACAGATCTTGAAAGTAAGTAATAAGTCGAAAATTGTCCAATATGTCAGATAGCGAATGGCCCGGGACTGTTCTGGGAAGTTTGAGCCTTTGAACTTTAAAGTTAAAACATTTTACCGAAATTAGGTTGTAAACTATCTGACAATATCCACAAAATCAGGCCACTGTTTACAATATAGCAGTTTTTCTGTTTGTCATTTATTTAGTACATTATGTTTTCGATTATTGCGTTTGACGAGAAAAAACGACGTGTATTTATAATTTTGTCCTTAAATTGTCGCACTGGGCAGAAACTAGCATTGGAAACTTGTATTTGGTCAACTATTCGGCATGACAGATTACAACTGCATTCGTAAAATCATTATCTAATTTTCAGTACGGAGAAAGATCAGTTATGTTACATGGGGAAAATTGAATTTGGAGCTCCAAGTGACCTCCTAATAATCAAGTTTTATTTATTGTATATGATATCAATAAATATAGCACAACTAATGCACACACTTATTCAAAAATTGTTCTTTTAAAAATTCATTTGAATTAAAGATATCGTTCATTCATTTCATGTGCGCAACAATTCAAACACGCATTAAAAATTTCCTCCTCTATTCAATATTATTTAACTCTGATTTTCTGTGCTTGCGCGGGGTTTCATCTAGTACTTTTTAAAATTATACCATGCAGTATATAGTAGTTACGCTGGGTCCTATGCTGACGTCACTGTCGGTATGTAAATCTACCAACCTTATGATCTTGTTTCTTTGATAATAATACTCACTTTTACGTTGATATTAACGTTATGTTGAGACTAGTGTTTGGTGACATGCTGGAAAAATTTCTTGTTTTTAGTAATTAATCGCATTTTCGTAAAAGTTTCATACTGTATGTGCAGGTGTATTTTGCAAACATTTAATGACAAAATTTAAGATTACATCAATTAACTGCAGGGGGCTTCATGACAGTAAAAAATAGATGTTTTTGATTACCTTAGGGATTTAAAATTCTCAATATTGTATTTACAAGATACACACTGTACCATGTTTGAGAATTGTTTACTCGCTATGGAGATATGATAGTTTGATGAGTGTAAGTAGAACTGATGTTTGAGGTACCCCAACATTTCTTAATATTACCTGCATGTGGTGTTGATTCGATACCACCGTGGACCATCGTGACCATGGTGAAAAGATTCAGTAACGCAGGGTTTCTAGATTTTTGAAGCGATCGGTCGATTTATTTTTCTCAAAAACAACATAAATGAGAGTTTTCTTTGTCTAACACATATCGCATGGAACGCACAGAAGTATTAAGAAACAGAATATGCCCCATACTTTGAATGAAAGTAGTTACTTTTCTCAAACACTCGTGTTTAATATCCAGTACCTACGAAAATTCACACGGATGTTTGCTTCATGAGCTGAATTCAAGATTTGAAACAATTTGAGAAAGAACCATGATAATCTGTCACAAGAATATAAAAAGACATTCAATTTCTTACTAAATTGGGATTCATAATAGTCTTTATATTGACAAAATTCTTGAAAATGAAAATGACGCAGGGTGAAAAGATGGAAAATGTAGCGTTACTAAGGTGAAAAGATATCAAAAATTGTCATATTGATTAATATCATCCAGTAAATTCATAATTTTACGTTTTTCTGTCACATATTATATTCTGATTTAAGGAATGAATCTATTTTTCTTTTCGTAGTGCATAATACATAAGTTTCCCTTCCAATTTTTTTTTTTTTTTGCGATTGTGTATGAGCATCTCGTCAATGAAACGATTAACAAAAACGCAGTCAATCAGAATCGTTGGCACAACGAAAATGAAATGATATGGAAATCATATATAGTTACTTGTAGTTACAAGTAAATCTGTCTCTACCTCGGTAACTTTTCTTAATTAGAACCCATTCGTTAAAGGGAAAGACAACCCTAACCACATTGTTGCCTTTATGAATAAAGTATTACTTACTGATATCGTAAATGACAGTCTTTAACAATAAAAACCCTTGCTTAACAATTAAATCAATATTAATCTATCTTATATATCAAATTACCCGCCGCTAAGAGAGCGGCCATTGAAGTTTAATTTATGACGTCACACTGTCGGTTCCGGTTTACTTCATCAGCTGCACTGTAAACATTACAAGTCACGAACAGTTAACTTTGAAGCCGTATAGATTTGAGCCTGTTTTTTCGCAAAAAGAATTTAAGAAAAGAAGACGTTCAGTCAAGTCGCAGACCAGGCAGATGGTACTCGTTTCTTCATACACTGTACATGTACATGTAAATGTCTCAAACCTCAACTTGTCATTACGCAAATGATGGATCCACAGTTTACATAGTATTTTCTTTTTAAATAACATTGTTGGGTCAGGAATTTCGAGAGGAAAACATTTTTCACATCTCCCCTTCGCATTAGTGTAATTAACTGCTTGACAGGAAGGCATCCACCTATTTACAATGTATTTGTAAAATCTACCACATGCACGTCTTTGATCTCATCAAAACCGGAATAGACGGTGTGACGTTAAAATTTTTGATTTTTGTGGTCTTGAATATAAAAGAGTTCCGCATCATGGCAGCCTCTATAGATGGCGGGAATTTCAATGTTTAACGTTTTAAAATTATTACTGAAACTTATCTAGGCCGTGCATCAAAAGAATAGTAAGACAAATCTTTATTATATAATTAATCCTATCATTTATCATGTAAAAAAATTTTTGGGTTGCCTTTCCTTACAGTGAGGAAGTTTGTTCTCTTGTTCTCTACTCCTATTGTGTTATTTGAAACCTCTAAGCTCACGATATGTAGGAGGTTCGAGCACAGTGGTAATCCGGATAGCTACATTATCTACACTGTAGGTTGCCGTCCAAAGTCAGTCACGTGTGTTCATTGGTCTCAATTGCTTGATGTGTTGTCTTAAATGATATTCAACTTACCTTTGAATGATGTTGTCAATTTGGTGTTTCCCTTATCCCCGGTTCTACCCAGAGATCCGTGATCCCACTCTCTTGAGAAATATCAAATTATTTTAATGTGCGAAATCGGATTTGACACCGCTTTTCTCCTTTATACCAATAACAGGTCATTTTGAGCAATGAAGTTACATGTAGTTGATTCAAAGTCAGAACTTAAACACACCCACCCCACCCCCACCCCCGCTAAAGAGTTTCACATATATCTATATTTCCGAATCGAACTTCTCTGGGCTGAATGTCTTAAAATATTGTTCGAGGTTCTTTCGACACTTTAATTCCATGTCTTTTGCAAAATCGTTGTTAATCAACCGTGTATTTACTTCCGTTAGTCTTTCCATTTTTCGCTGCAATGAAAAATTAGTTGTGTGTCATTGAGAACTTCATATTTTTTTTTACTTCCCCTCCCCCCATTTTTGACAGTAGTGGATGCACGAATGCTAGCCTCTCCCCTCCTCAAATCACGATTTAAGAAATTGCAGTTTGGGCAAAAATGAGGTAGTTTTAGTCACAGGGGGTTGTCTTCCGGATTGTGGAAAATAAAAAACGGAAAATATCAATCCTCTTGAAAAGCTCTGTTGAAATACAAGTAGTTTTGATAAAGATGCCGTCACGTTTCGGCTATTAATGTATCATTTAAATTATACCTAACAAGGAGTATCATATCGATGTGACCCCCCCCCCCCCTTGATTGTCTATATATATATATATATATATATATATATATATATATATAATCCAGATAGAAAGAGTTGATATCACACAGTCAAAATAATTCAATAAAAAAAGAAAGCAGGAAAATATACAGTTCCAAAATATATTTTGGAACTGTATATTTTCCTGCTTTTTTATTGAATTATATATATATATATATATATATATATATATATATATATATAACAAACAAACATAATTATATATGTACAAAGTTACATTTTACGACAATCAAACATAAAGAGATTTTTCAAGTTGAAAACGTAATTTGAAACAATTTGAATTACTTTTTTCCATTTATACGAGACAAATTTCGAAAGCTAGTACCATTGATACATTCCAAAAGAGAAAGAGATTTGGCACCCAAAGTGGCTGAGTATTTTGGCTAATATGTAACCCCACCACCACCCACCCCTGTAATCTTTGACCTGCCTCTGATTTTGACACATCAATTATGTTTGATTTATTTATATGCTGCATTTCTTATGTTTTCATCATTGAATAAATGTTACAAAATTCTTGTTTTTCTATGCTCGTGGTTTGGAAGCTGGAGTATGGTTCCGTGGAAATTATAGTACAGCTAAGCACCTAGAAGTTATTGTATGTTGGGTTTCTGTCTGATTTAAACTATGGCTAAGATTAATTATTAGATCCAGTGAGCTAGGCATTCCGCAGCACATGCCCGCTTGCTCGACATTCGAGCCAAATGTAGTCCGATCCCAGCGTGTTTAATGCATCAGCATTGCCTTGAAATGATAACACCCGTGAATATGAACATGACTTTATTGATGCTTCAAAAGGTACAACAGAACAATTTACACGATACAACATATGGAATGGAACAGGTTTGTAAGTGGATGAAAAGGCCGCAATTTTTGTGGGGGACAGGGGGATACATGCAATTGTACCAAGACAGTATGGGCACAAAGGAGGCCGAGTGTAAGCACAAGTGCCTGATCCGAACGATTACCGCGTTCTGGACCAGTGTAGGTGGGACCGCCCTTCTCCCTGTCTCCAGCGCCACCTGGTTTTACATTTACCAGACTGTGGCCTCCCCCCGCTTGAACGAGGTGGAGGTGGGACCAGCCCTGGCAGGCCATGACCCACGATTGTTACTATATTTGCACAACTACACATTGTTACTTTGAGCCACGCCCCCCTGCTTTGTATGCAGGGTGGGGAGACCACCAGGTTATGGGGCCACTTGATCCCAGCCTACACTACGGTATCCCCCCACAAAAATAAGAATTGAACACTTAATTTGAGCTACTCTGAAGGGTAGATGTTAGACGTGTTATTTAAAAACAACTGAATCCCAGATTGCAAGTTGTTTAGATAGATGTCTAGACCTGTTTTGGATAAATGAGTACCATCGTGCCTGAACAGGGGAGTTTCTGAAACCCTGATAGTTGTGTCATGGTTAATATAACAGCCAGTGACTTCTTGGGTAATAAACTTTTTGATAGCCTTAATGACTTTGAGGCGTTTGCTATTGATTTTGCCACCTGCAGTAAGTGGGGCACCGTGCCAATATAATCTGGGTAACATTGATGAAAAAATTAATGTGGTGTTGGGAAGAAGTACATTGTAGCGGTACAAGCTACACTGGATTCTGTGGACAAGCTCAATGCCTGTCAATGCAGGTGTAGTAAGGTCGTTAGAGCCAAGCTGTATTAGCAAAAATTTTGGTGGGGGTAGATGAAGTAAATGTTCAGACACCACACTATCCAGTTGGTCCCAATGCATTCCCCTGCGACCAAGCCAATTGATTAAAACAGGTAAATTAAGGTTACTTCCCCCTGGCCGTTGGGTTGCTGCATGGTGTCCTGCCCATAAAGGGATTGATGATCCAAGGATCCAAATTGTAGGGGTACCTACAATAACTTAGGTATGGTTAGCATAGGAGAACATCTAATAAATTAAAGAGTTATGTTCGGATATAACTTAAATATGCAGCAGATCGCCATCTTCCCTTGGCCTTGATTTCAGACTCAGAAAGGCCCATTTTTGCTAATTCTGTTGCCATGCCTATTCTGAAGCTATGTGACCTAAAGTGACCTAAAGTGACCTGATACTCCTATGAATTGCAGTGATTTTTGGAGTACTGCTTGAAACTGATATTTTGTTAAGGGCTTAGTGTTCAAGTGTGCTAGCAAGGGGCCGGTTCTGGATACTCGGTCTCGAAGGCGCAGGAACTGACTGATGGTCGCAACTGGGTTAAGCGTGGAGTTATAATGTGGAGTGATATCCACTTTGGCAGAGCTGCCTATCTGGTCCGTTTTGGACTTTTGTATGATAATTTGGCAAAGGCTGTGATGCACAATTGTAATGTCAGAGCGTTGTAGTGCAATTGTTTCAGAAACTCTGAGCAAACCATAATAAGTGATGGTGAATGCCGCCGAGAATAATGCCGACTCATAAGCAGACCTACATACATTGGGTTGGGAGTGGGTAATTCGGCAGAAAAGTTCGTAGGATATAGGAATACGGATATCCTTGCTTATGCCTGCTGACCTACGCAGTCCTTCAAGGGTTTTGGTAACAATGAAACATTTGGTTGTATCTTGAAGGCCATGTATTTTATGCTTGTAGGCGATGGCATTTATATAAAGTGATACAGTCCTGTAAGACATGTTTTGCAGTGAAAGGTGCCCAATGTAATGTAGTAACTGTGTGACTGGGACTGGCCAAAACGGGTGTAAATGGAACTGAACAAGAAAATTGTGGAATTTGTTAAGCGCAGCTGAATATGCTTGCTGTGTAGATGGTGCTAATGATCTGTGAAGAAGTCGATCTGCCTCCAGCTTTAGATTTGCCAGATGTCGTGTGGCAGTGGAACTGGGGACAGGTCTGCTTGGGGTGCCAGTCGCCTGAATCTGCCCCACTGTGAACGAGATAAGGAGTTTGCTATAAAATTTTGTTTGGTTGGGATGTATGACGGCTGAATACAGATATTGGATTTGAGGCATGTTAATACTAGCTTGCGAACCAGGTTCATAACCCGGTCGGATTTAGATGTAGCCTGGTTGATAACCTGGACCACTGCCATATTGTCAATGTGAAATAGGAGTTTGGAATGAGCAAACTGGTTTTCCCATAAGGTGAGAGCGACAACCACTGGAAAATATTCCAAAAAAGTCATGTCTCTAATGATGTCTTGCTCAGCCCAACTACTTGGCCAGGACCCATGTGCCCACTTCCCCGCAAAATAAATACCAAAACCTCCCTTCGGCCCCCCCTGCGCTGTCTGTAAACAATTGAATTGTTTCATCATATACCCAACGTTGAAGCGAAATCACAGAAATGCCATTGTAAGACTCTAAAAAATTGCTCCAGACCTCAAGGTCTGCTTTGATGTTTTTTGTTACCCTGATTCTGTGATGTTGTTTAGTGATGCCGATTGTTGAATTGATGAGCCGGCGACAGAAGGCTCGTCCTGGGGCGATGACCTTGCAAGCAAAGTTAAGTAGACCAATTAGAGACTGCATTTCGCGAAGCGAGACCTTTTTTGCGTTGTAGAAGTACTGTAATGAAGACTTAAGTTGATTTAATTTTTCGTGAGGGAGGCGCATGGTCATATTGATGGTGGCGAGTTCGATGCCCAAAAATGTGAGAATGTGGGTAGGCTCCACGGTTTTTTCATCCGCGATGGGAACGCCGATGTCAGCGCATATAGACTTGAAAGCCTGAAGGGAGTGGTGGGTGACAAAGGAATGGGGTGGGCCACATAAAAGAAAGTCATCAAGATAATGAACAATGAACTGGTTCTGTGTATGTTTTTGGATGAGCCAATGTAAAAATGACGAAAATTTTTCAAACAATGCCCAACTAATTGAAGCCCCAAACGGTAGCATTTTATCAAAGTAGTACTTGCCTTGAAATCTGAACCCAAGCAAATCAAAATCGCCAGGGGATACAGGGAGCAGCCTAAATGCTGACTTAATGTCAGTCTTTGCTAAAATTGTCCCCCTTCCAAGCTTGGCTATAAACTGTGCTGCTTGGTCTATGTTGCTATAATGTACTGAACATGCTTTAGGGTCAATGAAATGATTGATCGATGCATTTTCAGGGTAAGACAGATGGTGTATGAGTCGCATGTCACCATCTTTTTTGGGGACCAGGCCTAGTGGTGAAACTTGCAAGTTGGGAAATGGTGGTGAATTAAAGGGGCCAGCCACGCGTGTTAAGGCAACTTCTTTGTGAATTTTATTGTTAGCTATTGTTAAATTAGCATTAAGGCTAGGGAGATTATTTGACTCGCGTGGTAACCTAGGCCCTCTATACTGAAGTTTAAAACCGTGTAGAAAACCTTCCCGAATAAATTTGCCGTCCCTGTATCCTTCCAAATGTTTGCATAAATTATAGAACTTTATGGGTGTTGCTCCCAAAGAATATATGGGACTGTTATTTTGGGCATCTGCTGCTTGGGTGGTTGTCTCCACACTTGCTGCATGCGTGCTTGTATCTGCTCCTGGGGAAGAAAGGGCAACTTATTCCCTTATTGAAATGGTTGCAGTACATTACTGCAGAACGGCTTGGTTGATTAAATGACTGCCTTGGTTCTGATGAGCATTGTTTCGGGTGTGGGTTTCTGACCTATTTGAAATGTGCAACAACCAAAATTCTTGGTTGATGTTGCCCCACGACAGTTGTGGCTGACTGGCCATTCTGAGACGAAATTGCTCATCGTATCGAAACCAATAGTTAGACCTAGACGCCGCAAGTCTAATGTCCCTGAGATATTTAAGCAATTCTTGCGCCCGTGTCGGAAACTTTTCTAGCATGATGCTAATGAAGATGACAAAAGCGGAAGTCCACTTGTCTATATTGAGGTAAGAATTGGTCTTGGGCTTAACGATGCACAACCGCCCCTCCTTAACCTTAATATCACCTTGTGAATCGTAATCTTGCAATTCGTTGGTGGTTTTAATGAGAAGGGAAAGGTCTATGAATTTGCCCTCCCAAATCTGAGTCTTAATTCTTTGCGGGATGTAGGCGCCCAATGAATCGTAACAACTTAATTGTTGATAAGGGTGGGAGAAAATTGACTCACCCAGCTCTAGCGTGGTGTTAGTGTCTAATGTAGCTGATGAAGGTATCTCTTCGTCAGATACGTAAGGCAGTAGTGGCTGGTCTTGGGGTGGACCACGTGGTGACGGAGGGGGCACTGGGGTGCTTTGTTTGCACCGCTTCCCTTTCCCTCTAGCGGGCGTTCCGATGCTCTCTCTTCTTTTCCGAGATGCTCGGGTGTTTGATCTGGTCCTAACCGGTGGCATTGTCCTAAAGGTGTCCAATTTTTTGGCTGTCAAAAACAGAACACGTCCTTCTTGTTCGGTGGCTTTTGAAAAAGAGAACGACATCCGGGGACTGTTTGTTGTTCATTAACTCGTGCCGTAGCATAGTCGTACCATAACGTAGTCGTAAGGTAATACCATTGTAGTATAATTGTTAAGGGCGCCCAGGGTGACAGCCCGGGTGGAAACCTGTACTAAATTAATAGTTGACTATTTGATATAAAATCAAATAATCTTGATTAAAGAAAAAAATATCGCACCTTGACATCCTCTTAAAGATGTGCCTGCACATCAATCATCATACATGTACCAACAAATCACCTTATTTGTAGCAATTATTCATATCTTATAATGGAAGGGACACTTATGTATCATGCGCTGCGAAAAGAAAAATAGATTCATTCCTTAAATCAGAATATAATATGTGACAGAAAAACTTAAAATTATGAATTTACTGGATGATATTAATCAATATGACAATTTTTGATATCTTTTCAACTTAGTAACACTATATCTTCCATCTTTTCACCCTGCGTCATTTTCATTTTCAAGAATTTTGTCAAAATAAAGACTATTATGAATCCCAATTTAGTAAGAAATTGAATGTCTTTTTATATTCTTGTGACAGATTATCATGGTTCTTTCTCAAATTGTTTCAAATCTTGAATTCAGCTCATGAAGCAAACATCCGTGTGAATTTTCGTAGGTACTGGATATTAAACACGAGTGTTTGAGAAAAGTAACTACTTTCATTCAAAGTATGGGGCATATTCTGTTTCTTAATACTTCTGTGCGTTCCATGCGATATGTTTTAGACAAAGAAAACTCTCATTTATGTTGTTTTTGAGAAAAATAAATCGACCGATCGCTTCAAAAATCTAGAAACCCTGCGTTACTGAATCTTTTCACCATGGTCACGATGGTCCACGGTGGATACGCAAGAGCTTGCTCTGCGTATAGTCAGTTTTTAAATCGAGGTAAGCTACTGACAAACAAGTTGATGGTAAAGGGGTTTCAACAGTCTCGATTAAAGCCAGCATTTCGCAAATTCTATGGTCGTTATAACGATCTAGTTTGCCAATACAATCAATCATTGGGTCAAATGCTGTCTGACACGTTTCATACCGTTCTTGACACACTGATTTTGACCACGGATAACTCCGTTTACCTGATCAGGATATAGGGCTCACGGCGGGTGTGACCGGTCGACAGGGGATGCTTACTCCTCCTAGGCACCTGATCTCACCTCTGGTGTGTCCAAGGGTCCGTGTTTGCCCAATTATCTATTTTGTATTGCTTATTAGAGTTATCAGATTGATCACTGTTCGTTATCTTCACCTTTCATTAATACATAGTTTAAATTTTGACTGTAAAATATGACAATGGAAATTACATTATAACTAACAGATTAGTTAAAAATACAAATGTACCGAAAAAAGTCACGTGACTGGGCTAAGGTAAGCTGTGACCTACTCTGCTCCGTCAATTTTGACAATATTTGGACTGTTTTCATAGTCAGTTGGTCTCCAGATTCACCATATGATTTCTCGACATTGTCGCCGATATATGAACTTAATTTTGTGCAGAATTCAACTTTACATATAGTGAAAACTTTGGAGATCCTTTTTGTGAACAGGTCTGCTGTGTGGTGAGTACGTGTTCACCCGTGTTTACCTGAAATTATTCTGTTTTAAAAATTGGTAAAAGTCTTTCTGTAATATGGAAACCTTATCTAAGCCAGTTTATCTAAAAAAAAAAAAAAATAGCGAAATCCAAATGAACAGAAACAATCGAATTTCAGACTTTGAACTTATGCAAAGTGTCATTCACTCAGTCGGTTACACGGTACGTTGCATCCAGCTTGACCGTGATCGTATATACCTGACCAATGATGAAAGTAAACAAACTCTATTAACTCAAGGGGTTGATATCAACAATCAAAACTTCCATGTATACGAGCAAAATCCCTATGTCACTGGGTCAAAATCACCCGCAGATAGAGTTCTTAAAGTGACTGTGTCTGGAGTGCCCCTGTCTGTCGATGACAAAGAAATTTTGGCGATGCTCACAAAACTAAGTGCTAACCCAAAAAGTGACCTACAATATGAAAAAATAAGAAATCCTATGACAAAAAAGATGACTGGTGTGTTAAATGGCAACAGATACATTTATTTAGAACCCTTTCCAGATGACAAATTTCTCCCCCGCACGAGCTACTGCGCAGGGATACAGTGCCGCATTTATCATTACGGTCAACCAAAACCCCCCAAACGAAAATGCCGAATTTGTTGGAGTTCTGACCACCCCACCAATGAATGCACGGAAGAAACTAAATGCAAAGTTTGCCTTCAACCGGGGCACCCCCCGGGTGATGACCAATGCTCTGCCCATGCTAAAAACTGCCCCAGTCACTATATCCTATTCCAAGGCGAAAAAAATGCTCTTTCAAATTTCTACCCGTGTGAAATATCTGTATTTGGTGAAAAATTCAATTCTGCAGAACAGGCCTTCCAGTTTGTAAAAGCTATAAGATCCGGCGATCTCATGGCTGCCGATAAAATCCGAGCAGCTAAGTCGGCACTCGAAGCCAAAAGAATTGGCAACTTTGTCACTACATCGGATAGTTGGATTTCATCACGGGTTCAGATCATGGAGGAGATTATTTCGAAAAAATCGGAACAAGTTGAGAATTTCCGAGATGTTCTTGAAAACTCTACCAAAAATGTCATATTCGCAGAAACTACCTACAATCATATTTGGGCTACAGGCCTCAACTATGATCAATTCATGCACACCAAAACCTCAACCTGGCCTGGAAAAAATGTACTAGGACAGATACTTGGACGGGTAGCCACAGAAGTTAAGAAAAAATCGAAAAATATATCCAAATCTGGGTTACCTCGCCCGGCTTCAGTCAAATAATTATTATAACAGTCTCTCATGACACGATTTTTGTCTGCTATTTTCGCTATGGAACATTTGAAGTGTATTACCCTGAATGTAAGGGGTTTAAATGGTTATGAGAAAAGAAATACATTATATCAATGGTTTAATGATAACAATATTGATGTGATTTTTCTACAAGAAACACATTTTTGCGAAAAAAAATAATTTTAAGTATGACTCAAGATGGTTTGGTACATCCATACACTCTAATACTGACTCTGCTCATAGCAGAGGAGTATCCATTCTTTTTCATAAAAAGCTTAATTTTGACATCATAAATATACACAGATCTGTTGATGGTCGTAAACTTTTGATTAATATTAAAGTCAATGATCTAATTATCACACTCGTAAATGTTTATGCACCCAATGATGATAAAAGTAGAATAGAATTTTTCAAAAAATTAAAAACGTGGATTTTTAAGCTAGCAATGAGTGAAAACAATACTATACTTGCAGGAGATTTTAATACGATTCTTAATAAACAGGATAGACATCAATCACAATCACCGTATAAAGCTCAAAACATTTAGAAGATCTGCTATCATATTTAAACTTAGTCGATACATGGAAAATGAAACATAAAGAAAGAGAAGGATTCACGTGGTGTGACGGAAATGGAATACCTAAAAGTAGAATAGACTTTATATTCATGTCTGAAAAATTTGAGTTAGATATGTCAAATGCCTTTCTTAGAAAACCTCCAAATACGCAAGGTAATAGAAGCTTGGATCATTTATCAATTAGATTAAACCTTTTAATGAATAAAGAAAACAGGGGTAAAGGTTTTTGGAAATTAAATACCTCGCTATTAACAGATATAAACTACACTACCGAGTTAAAACAGCTGTTAAAAGATAAACAAGAAGATTTAGAAAATATAATTGATAGTCAAACAAGATGGGAAAAGGTGAAATCTATTATCAAAGAATTTTCGGTAAATTTTTCAAAACAAAAAAGCCTAAATAGAAAACAAAGAATTACAGTGTTAGAAAAGGAAATAGAAAAACTTGAACTGTCTCCACATCAATTAATAGATATGAATAGAAAAAAATCTCTTGAAGTCGAATTAGATGAAATCTATTCGAAAACAACTAAAGGTGCATTTATTAGATCAAAAGCAAATTGGATAGAAAATGGAGAAAGGAACACACCCTACTTTTTAAGACTAGAAAAAAAAAAAAAAACAATCTGCCAATACAATACACGAAATTAAAGAAGATAATAAAATGATAAATAAAACTGAAGATATAATGAATTCACTTTGCAATTTTTATGAAAACTTGTATTCAACAAATCATGTTCCAGATGAAAATATAAAAAAATATTTAGAGGATTGTGAATGTCCTCAACTAACCAATCAAGAAAAAGATATATGTGATAATCTTCCAACGGTTTCCGAATGTGCACAAGCTATAAAACAGATGAAAAACAACAAATCCCCCGGATCTGATGGAATACCTATTGAATTCTATAAAAATATTTTGGAATGACATTAAAAATTACTTTTATAAATCACTAATTACAACATTTGAAAAAGAGGAAATTACTTTTTCTCAAAAATTATCAATTACATGTATTTCTCTGATACATAAAAAGGGAGAGAAAAATTATCTTCGAAATTATAGACCAATTAGTCTTACAAATTGTGATTATAAAATTTTAGCACAAATTTTCGCTTTAAGATTACAAAAAGTTATAGATAAACTAATAAGTAAAGACCAATCCGCATACATTAAAGGTAGATATATCGGTGAAAATGCAAGACTTTTACTTGATATATTTGAATACTGTGAAACAAAACAAAAAGAAGGAGCAATTTTACTTCTTGATTTTCAAAAAGCTTTCGATTCTGTAGAATGGAACTTCATGTTCAACACCCTTAATGAATTTAATTTTGGAAAGCAATTCATAAAATGGATAAAATTTTTCTATACAAATCCTGTATATCGCATAAAAAATAATGGATGGATGTCTAGGACCTGTAAAATGACCAAAGCCATTCGACAAGGATGACCAAAGCCATTCGACAAGGATGTCCAATCTCAGCATTGCTTTTTTTATTTATCGTAGAAATAATGTCGAAAAAAATTCACAATTCACCTGAAGTTAAAGGCTTTAGTAATGACCTTATGACTAATGAAATAAAAATACTTCAACATGCAGACGACACATCACTTTTTTTCTTCTTCTTTTTTTTTTTTTTTTTTTTTTTTTTTTTTTTACAGGATATCAGATCTATAGAAAAAGTCATTAAAATAATTCAACACTTTGGTCAGGTATCAGGAATGCAACTCAATAAAAATAAATCTGAAGGAATACTATTAGGTCCTTTGAAAAACAGATATGCTAAATTATATGATATCAATATCATATCACCAATGCACCTGTCTTAAAAATGCTTAGGGATATATATAGGTGATGATGCTAATCAATGTTACAATAAAAATTGGACAGAAAAAATTAATAAACTAGAAAAAAAAGACTTACAATGTGGAATACAAGACAATTAACCTTTTATGGAAAATGTACCGTAATAAATACTTTAGCATTAACACAATTATACTATAGTGCAACTATATTGCAATATCCAAGAAAAGAATCCATGAAATAAATTAAGAAAACAATCTTCAATTTCCTATGGGGCAAAAGAGAAAGGATAAAAATATATACTTTAATTGGAAAACAAGATGAAGGAGGAATAGGTATTGTTGATATTGATTGTAAATTAAAAGCACTCAAGGCTGCTTGGGTAACAAGACTTTTCAATGAAAAACAATCTTCTTTAAAATCTTTCTTTAATTCGTGTATTCTTAAAAGATTCATTACACCCGAATATCTCATAATGACAAATACAACCAGTACTGATGAAATAAAGCAAATTTTCAAATCATTACCAATATTTTACTGCGAAGTACTCAGTACATTGAATGAATGCAGACATAAAACACATAAAATAAAAGAGATGACTGACGTTGAAGTATTGTCGCAAACTATATGGTTAAACAATTTGACTCGATTTAATGGTAAACTTTTTTTTATACAGATTGGACAAAAAGTAGAATTTTATACATTAAAGACCTGTTTGATGAAAACGGAAATTTTCATGATATCAATTATTTTTCTAATATTCTTGTCAACAAGTCTAACTGAATTTGCGAATATGACACACTGAAAAAGGTTATTAAACCTGTCCAAAAATATCACGATACTTCAAAAGCATAAGAAAACAAAGTAACATTTTATTAGAAAACAAGAGAAGAATACCCCTAAACTTGATAAATAGCAAAACAATATATGATATATTTATCAATAAAGTCTTTATTAAACCCTACTGTGAGAGATTTTGGGCAAAAAGCTTCAATTTCAATTTTGAAGAAAACAAAACAAATATTTATCAGTCAAAAATCACTAAAATCAAAGAAAAGCAATTAGCAGAATTTAATTACAAACTCTTACAAAATCTACTTAATAATAATAAATCTGTTCACAAATGGAATAAGAATGTATCCAATCAATGCCCGTATTGCCAAACACTCGAAGACACAAAACATTTAATCTTTGAGTGTAGAAACGTACAATTAATATGGAAGAAATTAGAAAATCATTTGAAATTTAATTTAGAATGGAAACATGTTGCATTAGGATTTTCTTCATGAAGAAAATAAAACTACCACTTCAATAAATCATTTATTATCATATACAGCTTATTACATATATAAAATAAAGATGAAGTTAAGATATGAAAATAAAGAAGAAAATATTAATGACATTTCCTATTTTGTAAAAACAAACTTAATGTACCAATATGAGACTTATAAAACACTGAATTTCAACTTCAATTCTAAATGGTTTTATGATATTTCTATGACTTTGTGATGATAATGATAAGAAATAGTCAGACTATCTGAAGGAGTCTGTCCTTCAGTGGAGCTGCCTGAAGGGGAAAATATGGACATTGTGTGTTTAAGGCTGTTCCCCACAGGCAGCATGGCTTATTGAAAAATATCTCTACCATATTTATATATATTTGTTATAGTATTATAAATATCGAATTTATGTATATGAATGTATATCTATATGTATGCTTATGTATATGTCTTATATATTAATTTTCTTAAAAGCAATATAGTGTATGATTTAAATATATATATGTGTGTGTGTATATATGTATACCTGTATATATATATATATATATATATATGTATGTATGTATGTGGGTGTATATATATGTATGTGTGTGTATATATATATACGTATGTAATTAAAAAAGAAATACATCCAATCCAATGGGCTCTTGGCACCATAGGTGAGGAAGAAGTGGGAATATCCTAGGATATTTTATCCCCACTAAAATTGTATGCTTCCAAATAAAATATATATATCGTAAAAAAAAAATACAAATGTACCGGTAGTTATACTATATGGTCCGAATAAAGATGACTCTCATTTCTACTTTGAATTAGGTCATTTAATTTAAGATATCGAGTCAGACTTTGTGACTGGACTTTTGTTCAGGACGTTCAACTTGATTGTTACAACTAAATGTATATCAGTCTATTAAAGTGATTAAAGTCTATGGATTTTTACAGGAACATGTACCTGTAATCAATATTTAATGTCCTCTACTTGAGCTACCTTAATTCCCACTTTGCCAACCTTGTTTCTTATCGAATTGTCAAATTGTTGGTGGTGGGACACCGACGTTAATTTATTTTTAATTTTTAGTCCGACGGACAGGGACAATAAATGGCGGTTCCATGTCAAGATCACATCCACATGGCACACGTAATGTACCTGGTGTTCGAGAAGTTGTCTACTGCAGGCTCAATGCGGACCACCGCAGGGACTTCAAGATCTGGTCTATGTACAGTGTAGTTTTATCTATATATCGCCAAATAGGCGTAAAACAGCCCAAAACAAACAAACGTTTAGATGGAACATTTGAGAACAATGCTTGCACATATTAAGATTGGTATTCTCATGTGAAAGAGAGGCCTTGTCTGATAGAATTCATATTTATACATATGTAGCTCTCTTAAAACTTCCTTGACAGATAACCAAATATTTGCATACATTTTGTTTTAAAAAGAAATTCACATATGAAATATTTTGAAATCCAGTTCTACAATAAATAACCCATCGTTATCCACTTTAATGATTTTTTGAATGATATTTGCATTTGATACTGGTATTTGATGCGGTTTCCATCAACAATTTGTTAAGGAGTTCATTAGCGAGATGATTTAGACTCAGACGGTTTAATTAAAGGAAAATTGGAGCCCAATTCGGAATATTTTGCAGAGTATATTTGTTGTGAAACTCTTCAATATAGGAAATTAAAAATATATATATTTAAAATATCTGTCGTGTGTCGTTAGGAGAAACAACATTTGAAAAACCGCTTGCCTGACTACTAAACATATACCCCAACATATAAATGTTCATCTCCCACACTTTCCTCTTTCTTGAATATTCTCTTTCTTAACTTATAAAGTTTAAAGGGTTGTAAAGCACTTTTATGTAAAGTTTGTGAGTAAAATGTCCAGAGTTTACACATCGATGAATACTTTAAAAAAAATGTTTGATTCTTATAATTCCAATTCGTTTCCTGTATTATCAATTTTAAAAATTTTGAATAGTTTCCCCGCACTATGTTATTTGTTTTCAGGCGCGTATGCATACATAGCGTTAGTTGATTTATTGATGAGTAAATTATCATTTAGCTTTATTTTTGTCCAACCAAAACAATTGTAATGAATAACATCGGAATTATATACAAATAATATACATGTAGTTGCCTTCTTTTTCAATCCGTATTTAAGGATAAAACAAATACCCCTCCGAAAAAAGTCCCAGCAAAGTATTTCATTCATACATTCAAAGTTAGAACCAGATTGATGAGTAGAATAAAGTGGTGAATTTAGCTTTTGACAGCAAAATAAAGAGACTTTTTTGACCGACAAATAATTTTTCAATGGTCAAAGCTTCGTGATGAAAACCTTTCGTCATAAAAAGTTATCAGTTGGACAGTTTCGGATCAAGATTACCATTCATCACACTAAGATGACGCGTGGAAATCCAGTCTTGTTGACCTATCCGTCAGAAGGTCATTATTCCGCATCATAAAATCGGTTTAAGTAGGAGCTGTCCGTGACAGGTTCGGATTTTAGACTGACAGAAGTAGCTCTATCAAACGATGCAAAAGTAGCAGTCTTGAAGGCGTGGTTGACAACAAAATAGTGAGAGCAAAGCGAAGACTTCGCCGTCTTATAGAGGTTGAAACATTGGAGAAAAACGTTAAAAATTAAAATCTTGTTTTGATCAAACAAAGATTTGAAATTTCAATACATCAGAAACAAAATCAGTCAAAGAATAACTGAATTTTCATGACTAACAGTTAATCATCTCAGCACCTGACCACACAGTCATTGGAGTCCATACGTCTATATTTGTTTAATAAATGCAAAATGACAAAATTACATAATATGCCGATATAGAAGATTTTCTAACTTTACCTATTTGGAACAATAGATTATTTCCACACAAAAGCAAACCAATTTATTCTGGATAAAAGTGGATATTCTGCATGGTGAATATCTCTATGATGGAAACGGCGAGTTCCAAAACACACGACACGGTAATGATAATAGTACTCGTCAAGTCTATGTGGATATTATATTTTAATAGATTTACAACTATTTATAATCCACCTTAATAGTAGAAATAACATTGAAAAAATAACTATATGAACCATAAGAAAATTAAGTTATCTTTCCTCAATAAAATCTTTTATTGAAAATAAGTTTTAAAGCCAGTTACAGACAGCATTGATTTGTATACCCAATACTTTGTTGAAAACAATAAGAAGAAAATTTAAAATTTTACAAATAAACAAATTATAACTAAATTTAATTAGAAATTGTTGTTGATTAACAATTCCAAAGTGATCTAATGGAATCTGTAAAAATGTTATGAACATTGTGGAGAAATGGAAATCATGGTACATATCTTAAGTGGATGCATATCTATTCTCAAATTGTAGGTAGAAAACCAAGTACTGCTTTAAGATTTGATATTTGGTTTGTTTTAGTCCCATGATGACCCAGGTTAGAATATGTCCTCAGTACCCCACCCCCAAGGATTCGGGTTAGAATAGGTCCTCAATACCCCCTTGCTTGTCATAAGAGGCAACTAAATGGGGTGGTCCTATGGATGAGACCGCAAAAACCGAGGTTCCGTGTCACAGCAGGCGTGGAACGATAAAGATCCCTCCCAGCTGAAAGACCATAAGCGCCGAGTATAGACCTAAATTTTGCAGCCCTTCACCGGCAATGATGACGTCCAAAGAAACATTCTCTCGAGGGACGTTAAGCAATACAAAACCAACCAGTTTAAATGAATTTTCAAATAAACGAAGATTACCGAGTCCATGGCTATTCGGATTCCATCTATTGCGCCCTTGAAAATTTACAAATTCAAATTGGAATGTTGAATTACTTCAACATGAGTACACATAGTGCATACATGTACTTATTATTAACATATTGCAAGAGATCTACACAAAAATGGAATTGTAAAAACATTATTTTAAAATGTACGCATATAATTAAGGAATGGATTTATAACATGCCCCAAAATTAGATTCATTCCTTATAATGTAGTAGAAAAAGACAAAAGAACTAATCTTCGTTTATCAAAATGTACATTAATACCGAAAAATACAAATCACTTGCGCTGCGCAATGATTCACTTAGCAACCATGACAAAACGTCGAGTTCTACGGAACCTATTTCTCAAAATTATAAACGTAGGCAATGAAGGAGAAGTTTACTACGAACTTCGTAGCAGAAAATGTATGAAAGCTACACATGTAAAAGAACATTTTTCTATATAATCCTTGAGTATATACATGTAGACTAAGCGTCTAGCATGACGTGAAAGTGACTGTTTTATTTTCGGTATATACATAGTTAATTTACCTAATGTCAAATAATTTGGGGAAAAGACAGTTGTTGTTTATTATTCATTGAGGGGGGTAGCGGTTTTTTGTCTCTTTGTCTGCCACCTTACCCTTGTTCATATATTTAACTATGCAACACGAACATTGTATACTCAGTGAACTACAAGATTAAATAATTGATATTTGACTATTGTCATATTATGAAGTTTGGGTTTACACCCACCCAGTAAATTGAAAATTAATTTACAATATTTACACTTTATCCAAAATAATCTAGATATGTGTTCTAATTATTTCTGAAGTACAGCAAAAATAGATGCACATATATTAAAGAAAAGGGTTACACAAATTTTCATAGTCATATAATTGTAAAACAAAAACTTACACATTTCGAATCAAAGTTAGTTTATATGGAATTAATTAAATTTAGATAAACTCTAGTAAAATTCCGTGAGACAAATCATTACTTGTATAGAAACTGGGAGATGGTCTAGTATTCCTTTTAACGAAAGATATATAATTCCAATGTCATTTATTACAATTGTTTTGATTGGACAAAAATAAAGCTGAACAAGAGTTTATACATCAATAAATCCGAAAACGCGATGCATTCGTCAATACAACCTCGCGTTGGGTCAAATGCTGTCTGACGTGTTTCATACCGATTGTTAAGCCGTTCTTGGCACACTGATTTTCACTGCGGATAACTCCGTTTACCTGATCAGGATATGGGGCTCACGGCGGGTGTGACCGGTCAACAGGGGATGCTTACTCCTCCTAGGCACCTGATCCCACCTCTGGTGTGTCCAGGGGTCCGTGTTTGCCCAACTATCTATTTTGTATTGCTTGTAGGAGTTATGAGATTGATCACTGTTCGTTATCTTCACCTTGCATTCGTACACGCCTGAAAACAAATAACATAGTGAGGGAAACTATTCAAATTTTTGAAATTTTTAATAAAGTGAATGAATTGGAATTATAAGAATCAAACATTCTTTTTGAAGAATTTATCGATGTGTAAACTCCGGACATTTTACTCACAAACTTAACATAAAAGTGCTTCGCACTTTTATTCAGTTTGTGAGTAAAATGTCCGGAGTTTACACATCGATAAATTCTTCAAAAAGAATGTTTCATCCTATAATAAATTGTGTCACACTTTTCAAATAGCCGATGAGAATTTAGTTTTTTCCCCAAAACCCATTAAAATCTGGGTCATTTTATTAATTTCCCCTTATTAAAATAATAGAAAATAGTACAAATGATTAAATAGAAAAAATATGTCAAGCCCCATAAAATCTGTAAAAACCAGGAGCTTTCGGGGGCTTCGCCCCCTGGACCCCACCAGGGCTTTGCCCTGGATCCACTGCCTCCTAAAGTGGCGTCCCCCGTAACCGCAATTCCTGTATCCGCCCCTGCATGCATGTTTACTACAACAAACCCACATTGCATAGCACGGCATACAAATCTTATGAAATCCGGTTTGGAATCTTCTAGCATACCAAGGAAGGATAGTTGAAAGAATTAAAAGTCATTGTATAAAATTCATTTTATACACTAGTTTTGCGTCGTACAAATGTGTTCTACAACAACAAACTTCTTATGCTTTTTCTCTCTTGAAATGTAATGTATTTCGTTCTAAAATAAGCGTAGTGACACGATGCTATAATATTTACTTACAATTCTAGTTGTCAGAATTGTCCCAGAGCTGGAGTTCATTAAGATATGTTTTAATATGTAAGCTTCATCTAAAACAAGAAGGATCGATACGCGATTCTATTTTTGGGGGAGGGGATATAACTTAAGGGTTCATTCATATATGAAGTTTATTCCGATCGGGATGATTAAGAAATAGATTTTATTTTTTGAAAATACAAGAGGACACGAACTGCGACACTTTACATTCAGGGATATGCTGGCGTGAAGCGTTGCTGTTTACACCTTCATGTATTTTCAAAATTGAAATTCATTTTTTACATTCGCATTTTATTTTCATTTCTGTTGGAATATTCCCAGCCGTTGAAATAGTCCTGTATTTATCAAGATGCATACGCACATTGTTCAAATTCATGATGAAATGGCTATCATTTCACTTTGTCGAGATACCGACGGTAAAAACATCGGAAATGTAAATATCAAATTATACATTAGTTCGATCACAATACTAGTATAGTATATCCTCAAACTGCATAAGCACGTATTTGCGATCATATAATTCATACACGGCCACTGAAACACTTCCTATCCCATCATTGATTAATCATTGCTGACTACAGGTACTGAGTCAGGGGGGATGAGCAATACTCAAGTGTAATTAACAGTAATTAATGTAAGTCATTATAGGACTGAAGGGCATGTCATAAATTGAGCGAAAATAGACAAATTCTCCGGGGTCAAATTATACCACAAAGTTAGCCAAGACAACAAGTGCATCGGTAAAATCATATAAGTAATGTTTATAAAACGTGAAGATAACAAAGAGTAATCAATCTCATAAATCTTATAAAGAATACAAATTAAGAGTAGGGCAAACACGAATCTCTGAACAAAACAGAGGTGGGATCGGTTGTCTGTGAGAAGTAAGCATCCTTTTTTGACCGATCACACCCGCCATGAGCCCTATACAACGGAGTAAGCCGTAGTCAAAATCAGTTATTTGTTTTCAGGCGCATATAAATGAAAGGTGAAAATAACGAATAGTAATCAATCTCATAACTCCTATAAGCAATACAAAATAGAGTGTTGGGCAAATACGAAACCCTGGATATACCAGAGGTGGTATCAGGTGTCTGGGAGGAGTAAGCATCCCCTGTCGACCGTTCACACCCGCTGTGAGCCCTATATCTTGATCAGATAAACGGAGCTATCCGTAGTCAAAATCAGGGTGCCAAGAACGGCCTAACAATCGGTATGAAACACAACAGACAGCATTTGACGCAATGATGAGTTGTAATGGCAAACTAGATCGATATAACGACAGTAGAATTTGCGAAATGCTGACTTTAAACGAGACTGTTGAAACCCTGCACCATCAACTGGTTTGTTAGTAGCCTGCCTCAATTTAAATACTGACCATACGCAAGCTTTTGCGTATCGAATCAGTTGAGAAACATAAACACCATATGCAGGTGAAAATGGAATATTACTACATAAATATGGAAAGTTGACAATGGAGAAGCTGAAATCATCCCGTTTGTCGTAAAGTGGAGTTGTTAGTTTGCCGTTAACATCTGCTTTCAATAAAATACCTCTAAGTATGAAGCAGAAGTGGACGACTCTGTGGTGTCTTTTATTTCGATTAACTGGGTTATATCAAATCGACATATGAATGAAAATTATCATTGTTAATAGATGATACGTCGTCGATATATCTAAATGTTGAACGGAAGGCCACAGCAAAATAATGTTTCTTCTCACGTAGAAGGTTTTGAATAAAATCTGCTACATAGGAATATAAAAACATGCCAGTTAACAAAGGAGTACAATTCGTGCGCATTGAAATTCCAACAGACTGTTGGAAGACCTGATTATCAAAGACTACGAAGATATTATCAATGAGGAACTCCAGCATAATTTTTATTTCATCTTCAGGGTAATTATGCGTGGAATCAGAGCGCTGTTTAACAAACAAATGCATCGTGTTTTCGGATTTATTAATGTGCAAATTCTCGTTCACTTTTATTTTTGTCCAATCAAAACAGTTGTAATAAATAAACATTGGAATTTTAAAGTGTATGTTCTTATACCATTAAATCAGCATTTCACAAATGCTATGGTTGTCATAATGATCTTATTTGCAAGTTCAATCTGTCGTTAGGTCGAATGCTATCGATGCGTTACATTCAACCTAACGACATATTGTATTTGCAAATTATAACACACATAGAATTTGTAATATGTTGACTTAATGGTATAAGAACATACACTGTATATATTACTTTTTAATTTCAATGATATTTATTACAATTGTTTTGATTGGTCAAAACTAAAGGTGAATGAATATTAAAACATCAAGAAACCCGAAAACATGATGTATTCATACGCGCCTAAAAAGAAATAACGTAATGTATGGATACTCAGCAGGAAAACTATTCAACTTTTTGAAATTTTTAATACAGGGACCAAATTAAACATTTTTTAAAAACAATTTATCAATGTGTAATCTCCGGAGATTTTACTCGCAAACTTAGTGTAAAAGTAATTCGCATTTTTATTCAGTTTGTGCGTATGATATCCGTCCAGAGTTTATACATAGATAAATTCTTAAAAAAGAATGTTTAATCCTATAATAACGCATGGTGATATCGTAATGGCTTTTAATTCTGTAGATACTTGGCTAACGTGTAGCTGTATGTATTTGGCTAACGTCCCTATGGACCGGAAATCAGTTGGTAAGATGGAAGTGGCAAGCAGCAGGATTTTAGTTGGTAAGATGGAAGTGGCAAGCAGCAGGATTTTAGACGACCTGTTGGTCACGCGTAGTAATACAGAAGTACAGCAAGCCCCGATACTTGACACAAAGTCTGACTGGCAGTCCTCAGGTTTCAGTATGCACATAATCCTCTTAATCTAATTAACCCCATTACAAATTACAACCGAAAATGACGGTAACTTCACCCCCCCCCCCCCCAAACAAAAACCACTCCTGTGTCAGGGTGAGATATTACAGTCGATTTGTATATGGAAAATACAATACCGATATTTTTCAGTGTTCGTTTTTTAATCCATGTTCCTATTGATTTCCAAGGTTAGACATAAAAGCTGAGGTCCTTGGGGAAGAATTTCTGAGATTTCCAATGCTGAAGGGGAATTACCTGGAGAGCTTTTCCAACAGCAATATGGGAAAAAATGCAAAATACCGGAAGAGAAAACCATATTTCACAATCAATATATTACATGTAGCTATGAGGGTGACCATCCGCATTACAGATAACCGCAATTCCTGTTACACGCATCCAAATGTGTTCTCCAAGTCTTGTACTCAAACAGATATATTATAGTACATTGCTCGTCCGCTGTCTAGTGTGATGCATCTAAATATTTCCTTAATTATTGAAGAAGCCATTTCGAAAAACAGCATGGAATTGCATTATAAGTAGGAGAAAGTAATGAATTTAAAGCTTTTGAACCGGAGAGTTTTTTTTAAAAATTCCCCTGTGTTACGGAGTCGTAACGAATTAAAGAGTGCAGATGCAGGAAATATAAGGAAGTTTCAGTTCTCTCGCTTATAAGATATTGAACGTTTTTATGATAAAGTCTTCTATTGGTTTGTTTGACAACGTCTCTTCAGTTTTTTTTAAGACTGTCTGAAAGACTGCGAAGAATGTTTTTGTTGGCTTTTCAATGAAATTTTAATCAACTATAACATTTTAATTTACCATAATAAATTGAGAGCTGTCCTTAATTTGCCCTATATTTCTTAAGTTGTCATTTATCATACCTAATTGTGAAATAAATTAATAAACTGAGAGCTGAACAGGTGCGTTTTTGGGGATCATGTGAAGAAATTGTCGATACTGACACAAGACGAGGGTGAAGCTCTGATGACATGTTCGTGATCAATTACAGCCCTGAAAAGATTCAGTGTATCTAGTTTTTATTGTCTTTTAATGTTTCAAAAACTTTTTCCACACAAAAGCCTCATGTATATTCATGAACAAGATATTAGTAACCCAAAAGATTTTTTTTTTTTTTGGTTACTAGTATTCACATGCAATTTACAAATTAATTTGCAAATGACAGAAGATGCTCCAAATAACAAAACACTACTCTGGTTATTTCGGTCTGGATTAGGTCTTATGTATTATTTAAATCGAGAATTACAATATTAACACAAAGCCGCAAACTCGCATGCTCTTTATTTTCTCTCTGCCCTGAAGTGCGTCTATAAGGACAAAAATTATAAACCTATGCATCAACAATCACTACAGTATCTTATATATACCGAAAAATGACTGGGTTTGCAACATTAAAAATATTTTAGTCACACAAATTGCAAATATTAATGAAAGATAATAGACACCGTTCTTTCAATTAATTAAGAAGATAGTTTTATCTCGGTGAATTTCTTTTTCTAAATTTCGATCTTTTACATACTATATCTTCCCTGATGCGTCTTGTAGTAAATAAACTAATAAACACCAAAGTCGTACATTTTAATCAGCATTGTAATGTCGCATTTGAACTACAAATGTATAGTCTTTTCATAGACCATACAAGATATTAGATCCTTTCTCTAAAAGCCGCATTTTACTGCTGATTACCACAACATGCTTGATCATGAATTCTTCGCCGAATTAGATCATTTTTACGAGAATACAGAACATGAGTAATTGTTGCACTATCAGTAATTTGTTTTGTTTATGTTTTGGTTTAATTTTGCTTATATAAATTAAGGAAGAATGAAGACCATACTTTTTTGACAATTTCTTAGCTTAAGGTGAAGTTTGTGTGCATTGTGTGGTATATATACAGTGCTTATTCAGGTACACACGCGCATACAAATCCCTTCCGGCCTCTCATCGCTTGTCATAGTGAGGACGGCTCTTTATCATTCGTCCAGTAAGACTCGGTAGACATGTCTTTTCTTCAGTCCAGCTGACAGCCTCGGTAGAAGGGATATGTAAGAACACGGATGGAGAGCACGCTAAACTCCGGGTCCAGCTCACCGTTACAAGTTGTGAAGAACGGTAAAAGAAACAGCCCCAATCGGAAGCGGGACTTTAGCCACAACAAAATCTGCGACTTTGTGTGCTGTTGAATTCCTGGTCCGATATCAAGGGACAGCTTTCCTTTTCACTGAATTAGTTCACAATTTGTGATTAAAAGCTTCTTGCCTCTTTCAGCTTCTAAAGACTAGGAACTTGCCAACATTCTATTCAATACGGCCTTAAAGACATCTAACTGTCATATAGAATTCTGATGATCTTGTGGAAACTGAGTTCTTGATATAAATGAAAAATATGTCTGTGATAGAACGAGAACTGTTTGCTTCAAGAAATCCAGTTTATATAGCATTATATTTTATTTTGACTATCCAATTCTCCGGAATATTAATATGTGCGGGACATTTAAACGAAAAAGGTATGTATTATATTTAAACTATGTAATATCTAGAAAATGTGCACTGTCTGAAATAGTCGCATATCATTAAAACAACTATAAAAAGAAACCATAAAAATGAAAAGAAAAAAAAAAAGATTCTGTGTGCCAGTGAAGTCATTGTACGGAATGTCTAGCGTAAGAAGGCGCTTGTTTGTCCGTAAATACATTATAATGGAATAAACCATCTTATGTACATATCGTGATAGATTTGTGCCAATTATGTCGCAAAAAGCGATGGCTACCGATCCAACGCGGCCATGCACACTAAGCCATAAGAGTCTTTACTAGATATAAAGTTAACATAAAACAAAGTTTTTACAATAGCTTCTTGCCTATACAAGGTTTTGGAGGAACAATCCAGCTGACCGGTGCCATTGTGTGTTGCACGTGTATTTGACTGTTCTCAGTATCACACGTGTATTTAAATGCATGTTCTATTTAAAGAATAAATGTGTTATGAGGATATATAAAATGGGGAATTTTTGGGATAAATCGAATATTCGATTTTGCAGAAATCACCCCCCCCTCCCCTGTTTAATTATTGTACACCCCTACCATACAAACATTCCATGTATTGCTTTTAATAACATTTGTAATACACAGGTTTTTATGACAAGTTGCTAGGTCAGTGTTTTTATTGAGAAATAAAGTACCTTGAAACAGCATAGGTTTATTACGGATAAAGCATAGGTAAATGTTAAAATTCGTAATCATCACTGCGAGATCAAAGAAGTGGTTTGCCATTTATCGTATCCACAATGAAATTCATTGACATTATGTATAATGGGATCGCTAGTACAGTTCTTGTGGTGATTAGGTAACAGATACCGTATTTCAGGTTAATTAATCAAAATAGAATTCCATGGTATGATTATTACCAGCTATTAGGTGTGACACTTGTGTTAATGACAAACTAAAACCATATAATTGACTCGGTGATGGTTCTTTGACTCACTGCAAAAAAGGGGGCATGATTCAATGAGGGTACAATATACACTGTACTGTAACGTTATCTTGAACACCATTTTTTGTTGTTTTCGGTTGTGAGAAAAACTGCGAAATCAAGTGATCAAATGAAGTGAGTATAACAAAGGACATAACAAAGTTCAAATGTACGTGAATTTACACAATAACTAACTATATTTTAAGCTAAGGTACGAAATTTGATGCCCACGAAAATTAATTAAACCACATGTACAGCGGAAGTACTGTTTTACCGCAGGACGACACGTGCCTTGTACCGGGGCAGAGTGGTACAGTTATATGTGTTACAACAGAGGAGATTGGGGCAATGATCACCATGATTCAAATCCGCGCATCCTCGACTGAACATATCTCGTCTAGCGCAAAATACAACTGCGCTTTCGTGTATTTAAATTACCACTTGTCATTAACTATACATGTACATTAACTTGTGTTCATCTGACATATGATCGTACAATAAATGCAAATAAGAGCAAGTCAAAATCGTTCTTGGTAAATTTGGATTTGATATTCGTGACGGTTTTCTGATTTCAAGAATTAACCAGAATGTACAGAAAAATGAAAGTGCATGCACTGAAATATTATCCGTCAACTGTTATTCAAACTAACTTGGTATAACTTGGTATTATTGACCTCAGTACTATCCAATACGCCGATTGAGTGCATTCACTGACAGACGACATACACCGTAGACCGGTAGTTCAGTGCGAGACAAAATTATGAATTATTTACAATTTTTCGTCAAGTGGAATTAAAACATCATTATTCGTTATCTTCGCCTTTCGTGCAACACCAGATCTCCGGCCTTGTTACTCACAAGTATAACTTTTCAACAGATGAGATTTTTTTTTCTTTTGACAAATTGCATTCACAATTTCTTGTTAATAAAAAAACCAAAATGCTCTTTAGTCGATGTTTATGGTGAAAAGTGCATGCAAAACAATGAAACAAAAAACTCCACGCCGTGTGTGTACAAAGGAGCCGAGCTGATAAGTCGTAAATGTTATGTAACAATGTCATATAACACGATATTATGTGTATTCTTAATTGATATATCCAATTCATTTGCACTAAACGATTTACATGCATAATTGCTATTGTTGTGTTGCGTAATATACGTTTATCTTGAAAACAAAAACACATTTCTATTCTGTATTAGAACCAGGAAATATGGCTTCTACGATTTAGATTTTGAAAGAAATGCTAATTTTCTAAAGGATAATTCTATGTACATGGCGACTTTAATGAAGCGACTAGCATCTTGTCAGGTGTGAATTCAGCCACAGTTGAATTTAAAAGTAATAAAAGTTTAAATATATCGTCACGAATATATTATAGTTTGTACTCCTGACTCCTCAAAATGCAAATCATATTAGAGCATCGATACAATAGCAGTGAAAAGTAGAAATTTTCATAATGCTTTCAACTTTTGAAAACAGATATACATAACTGTTTATGTAAATAATAAATGATGCTGATGAGAAACATTCGTACATTTTAACAAAAAAGATGCCCCTCAGTGTATTTACTCGTCTGTCAAACCTCGTAATTAATGACAAGGTCTTAAGTACTAGTCTCTTTTCCTGATTGTGGCAGATAATTAAAATCTTCTTACGAATTTTATATGCAAATATATTCAGATTATTGACACATTTTGAACCAAAACCCATATATTCCGATAATGAGACACAAATCTCGGCAGGTCTTTAGTACAGTTAATAAATCTTTTAGCGGTCGTGGAAGGTGTGAAAATGGTCAACATCGGTGGTTTATATGTTATGTTGAACATGACGGGTATACAGGGATACTGATTTATTGTATTCACGTAAAAATCACAATGTCCACTTTTCATTTAGATAAAGGAGGGGGTTATAAATTCAATTTATTATCAAGCCTGTGTAGTTTGTATTGAAGGATTGGGATATTTATATTTTCCCATTATAAGAGCGATCCACATAAAGGTCTGTTTGATTCTCCAGTTGTGGTCAGTTTTTCCGGATAGTCATGGCATGCTGACTGGCGGGGTCCGAAAAAGGAAACGTTGATTGATTTTGTTATATGATTTTACGATGTGCCATTTATGGTTGTACAGATAACGTTTCCGTAGTAGAAACATTGACAGCAGACTATATTCTTCTAACAGTGTACAGAAGATGGACAGAAGTGTACAAGCTATCTGGTAAATAGAAAATATTACATGAATGTTGAAGAGATACAGAGTGATTATTAACCCAGAAACCTAACTCTCATTTATAGTATCTGATAATTTACAATTTTTTTTTAAAACTTGATTCTTCTTTGCTACAATGAAAAGTGGTTCAAATTTCAGAACACTTAAATTTGATTGATAATTTGGTCGATACATAATTCTTGAATTCTTTATATATCAAAATCCAGGGAAAGTCAAGCAGCGATAATCTTTGTGAAATTAAAATCTTGCATTCGATATCAAACGGTTTTTTTTTTATCAATAGTTACAAACTTGATGCGGGTCAAAATAGTTTGATATTTATATAAAAGTACTCATAAAAGCAGATATGTTCAAATTTCTTTTTGTTTCGACATTAATGACTGTTGGTGTAATAAATATGTAATTATCCACGTTTGACTGAATCCCTTTATATGTGTTTCATTGAACGTATTTCACGGTAACGTCATCATGGGATACGCCCCCTACCACACATCAAAGTTACAGTGTCAAGAATCTTAACAACACTGACAAGGACCGAGGCTGTGAGGGTGAAGCGCGTCAAATAAACAACTACATCACATACCAGAATTGACAGTTTCGATGAAAATGATAACATTCGTATATTGAAGACCTCAAAGGTTGCGTAAATTTTTTAAATCAGTTGTCGTTAAAGAGGGGGACCAGAATCTCACAGTGTTATTAAAAGCGGAAGTTTCTCATAGGTACATGTATGTTAAAGCTATTCGTCTTTATATACTTACATAAAATATATTAGTGAGGTAAGGTTGTCTTCTTACACCTTACATAAATGTAGCGGGAAAACCTCAAACCTTTGCGTATCCGACAAATTGGAGAAGGTTAAACGATGTCACTTAGACAAATTATTTTCAAATTTTAATTTTGTGGTTAAGAAAAGGATTTAAATCAAAATGCCATATTTCGTTTTTCAAATATCAGAATATGTACAACAATTTTGTCTCGAATAACTAAAACACATTGATTTTAATTACGTCTGTAGAAACTGCAACAAAAAGTCTAACTTTCAATTGTTATACTACTGAGCAAACTGTTGAATTTATATCTTCCTTTCATTTTTTTTTTTGCAGAACAAACTTACACGTTAAATATACCATGGCACATAGGAAATCATCACCCTCGACACGTGCAATATACCGTGCACGGCATCCCAGAAATCCAAACATTAAGACTCAAAAGAAACGATAATATAAACCTTAATGTTCCGACCTGTGTCATAGATCAAGGCTTCACAATTTGTGAATACGGAAATGTTCAGGTGAGTGCTATGTTATATAGATGTTAAGGTAATGAAATATCATCTCGGTCTGGAAACGATTCAGCTTTGGTAGTATAACAATACACAATACAATGACTCTCTGTTTCAGGATATAGCTTTTTATCATACTACCGATAAACAGGGCGCGTTCTCCATTAGGTTAGACCCCACAACACCAAACACAAAGACACAACTGGTGAGGACTAAAGCAGCTTCATAAAGTCACGTCATTCTATCTTGAATATGTCAAGGACGTATTATAACCCCTGATGTTTTTTTTTGGGGTATATTGCATAAATAAAAAATACCAAGAAAATTCTGAATTTTGCAGGAAGGTGTTTTAGTGGCGGGTAAAGATGCGTTTGTCCTGGAGCCCAATGGTCCCCTAAGTCACAGCATCACCCCTGCACACAACCACCGAATCGTCAAGCGAAGCTCTTATGTCAACAGTAAGTACTTGGACAGTAAGTATTGCCTTTTATTTCCTTTTACACACTCTAAACAAAAGTACTGCATAGGTCAATTCGGGGCAACGATACCGGCGGAGATGAATGCTTAACGTTGTGTAATGAATTACGAACAGCTGATGATGCCTACATAATACACAGGAAGTAAATTGAATTTCATGTCGCTGGCGATGGGGTCGCGTTGTCACGGGGAGACAGGTATATATAACGGACAATCTCCTCACCTCCCACAAGTCCTCGTTAAAGCTACACTGGCCTAATAGAAACCTATAAAACATCACATGTGCGTATTTATGCCGTATAAATCTGTTCATTCTGTCACGAAAACTGTTTTCCTACCTTTTCACGGTGATATATGGACGGATGGACTATGTGCAAATATGTCTGGCCTGCAAATATCTCACCTTTAAAATGCTATACATGTCATACATGATGTGCGAATATCAGTTTGTACTCATAAGGATAAGGTGCCCAACACATAACATCCATTCATGTGATTTGTTTTAAGGAAAATTGACGCGCGATGAATATGTTTTGTATATAAAAGTGTAATCTGTGTGCGATGCTGCACCTTATTCAGCATTTTAGTGAAAATGCACAGAGTAACACTCATGATCTACAGACAGGCAGCCTACCACATTATTCCACAGAGCTGACCAGAAATAGGGGAAATTATTTAATTAGGTTGACACGGAATTAATTTTCCATTTCGAAAGGAAGTAGAAAACGATACTGTCTTGAAGTTGGTACAACTCAGGTAGTTTGTCAGCAATATTTTAAATCGTCAAAGTGGAACTAAAATGCGTCAGGTATTGTCGTCCCCATCCAGGATTGCTAATTACCATAGTTAGGTTGTCATTTAGCGGTCCTCGAGCAAGCAATGAGAGAAATACAAATTACACATTGTCTAACATAATTATGTCTTGTAGAACAAATGAGCAGAATTAAATGCAACTGACTGCAGAACTAAATCATATTTTCTCTACCTAGTGACATGAATATCCAAAATAGTGTGAATAAATCTGCAATTTTCAGAATCACGCTCTGTCTAACTTTGGTTCCGGACAAACAAAAAATAACATAGCTCTTACTTGACATAGAAAGTGTAACTCTAAGAAATATGGTGATTTCAAGAGAATCTTAAATACAGAATATTTGGTATGGTGATTTCAAGAGAATCTTAAATACAGAATATCTGACATAGAACTGAATAAAAATTTACCAAATATTCCTCTTGTCCATGAATTCTTTGTAAAATTGTACATGAGAGAGTTGAGTCACTTCCACTGAATTTTATTTTACAGATTGGCATGCATCGACGGGTCGGCATGAAATGTCTTACATGGACAGGAGAATGGTCCAATTAACAGACAGACACACATTCCAGGATTTCCAGGAAAACATGCTGCATGACGTCAACTATAGTACGAAGAGACCGTATGTTGTGGAGGTCCTTGTGCTCATTGATAACAGTTTATATCAAAAGTAAGTGTACAGTCTCACAGGCAATAAGTAAGTGTACAGACTCACAGGCAATAAGTAAGTGTACAGTTTAAAAGGCAATAAGTAAGTGTACAGACTCACAGGCAATACGTAAGTGTACAGTCTCACAGGCAATAAGTAAGTGTACAGTCTCACAGGCAATAAGTAAGTGTACAGTCTAACAGGCAATATGAAAGGGTACAGTCTCACGGACAAAATGTGTACAGTCACAGAAAAAAAGTAAGTGTACAGTCTCACAGACAATATGTTTACAGTCTCACAGACAATAAGTCTACATTCACACAGACAATAAGTGCACAGTCTCACATACAATAAGTGTACAGTCTCACAGATAATAAGTGTACAGTCTCACAGACAAAAAGTGTACAGTCTCACAGGCATTAGGTAAGGGTACAGTCTCACGAACAAAATATGTACAGTCTCACTGACAATAAGTGTACAGTCTCACATACAATAAGTGTACAGTCTCACAGACAATAAGTGTACAGTCTCACATACAATAAGTGTACAGTCTCACAGACAATAAGTGCACAGTCTCACAGACAATAAGTGTACAGTCTCACATACAATAAGTGTACAGTCTCACGGACAATAAGAATGGTACAGTCTATCACATAAGTGTACAGTCTCACGGACAATAAGAATGGTACAGTCTATCACATAAGTGTACAGTCTCACGGACAATAAGAATGGTACAGTCTATCACATAAGTGTACAGTCTCACGGACAATAAGAATGGTACAGTCTATCACATAAGTGTACAGTCTCACGGACAATAAGAATGGTACAGTCTATCACATAAGTGTACAGTCTCACGGACAATAAGAATGGTACAGTCTATCACTTAAGTGTACAGTCTCACGGACAATAAGAATGGTACAGTCTCACATACAATAAGTGTACAGTCTCACGGACAATAAGAATGGTACAGTCTATCACATAAGTGTACAGTCTCACAGACAATAAGAATGGTACAGTCTATCACATAAGTGTACAGTCTCACATACCATAAGTGTACAGTCTCACATACCATAAGTGTACAGTCTCACGGACAATAAGTGTACAGTCTCATGGACAATAAGAATGGTACAGTCTATCACATAAGTGTACATTCTCACGGACAATAAGAATGGTACAGTCTATCACATAAGTGTACAGTCTCACATACCATAAGTGTACAGTCTCACGGACAATAAGTGTACAGTCTCATGGACAATAAGAATGGTACAGTCTATCACATAAGTGTACAGTCTCACGGACAATAAGAATGGTACAGTCTCACGGACAATAAGAATGGTACAGTCTATCACACTTCAGGAAGTATGCCGGGGTGAAGCGTCGCAGTTTATACCTCATTTATTTTCAAAAATGAGATTTTTTTAAGTGTACAAGAAGTAAGTATACTGATTAGTCATTAGTGACGAAAATAAGCAGCGTAAATAATACCCAGAGACTACAGGTTAAACAATACCTAGAGACTACAGGTTAGACAATACCTAGAGACTACAGGTTAAAGAATACCTAGAGACTACAGGTTAAACAATACCTAGATACTACAGGTTAAACAATACCTAGAGACTACAGATTAAACAATACCCAGAGACTACAGATTAGACAATACCCAGAGACTACAGGTTAAACAATACCCAGAGACTACAGATTAAACAATACCCAGAGACTACAGATTAAACAATACCTAGAGACTACAGGTTAAACAATACCCAGAGACTACAGGTTAGACAATACCCAGAGACTACAGGTTAGACAATACCCAGAGACTACAGGTTAAACAATACCCAGAGACTACAGGTTAAACAATACCTAGAGACTACAGGTTAAACAATACCCAGAGACTACAGGTTAGACAATACCCAGAGACTACAGGTTAGACAATACCCAGAGACTACAGGTTAAACAATACCTAGAGACTACAGGTTAAACAATACCCAGAGACTACAGGTTAGACAATACCCAGAGACTACAGGTTAAACAATACCTAGAGACTACAGGTTAAACAATACCTAGAGACTACAGGTTAAACAATACCCAGAGACTACAGGTTAGACAATACCCAGAGACTACAGGTTAAACAATACCTAGAGACTACAGGTTAAACAATACCCAGAGACTACAGGTTAAACAATACCCAGAGACTACAGGTTAAACAATACCTAGAGACTACAGGTTAAACAATACCTAGAGACTACAGGTTAAACAATACCCAGATACTACAGGTTAAACAATACCCAGAGACTACAGGTTAAACAATACCCAGACACTACAGGTTAGACAATACCCAGAGACTACAGGTTAAACAATACCCAGAGACTACAGGTTAAACAATACCCAGAGACTACAGGTTAGACAATACCTAGAGACTACAGGTTAAACAATACCCAGAGACTACAGGTTAAACAATACCCAGAGACTACAGATTAAACAATACCCAGATACTACAGGTTAAACAATACCCAGAGACTACAGGTTAAACAATACCCAGACACTACAGGTTAGACAATACCCAGAGACTACAGGTTAAACAATACCTAGAGACTACAGGTTAAACAATACCCAGAGACTACAGGTTAAACAATACCCAGAGACTACAGGTTAAACAATACCCAGAGACTACAGGTTAAACAATACCTAGAGACTACAGGTTAAACAATACCCAGAGACTACAGGTTAAACAATACCCAGAGACTACAGGTTAAACAATACCTAGAGACTACAGGTTAAACAATACCCAGAGACTACAGGTTAAACAATACCCAGATACTACAGGTTAAACAATACCCAGATACTACAGGTTAAACAATACCCAGAGACTACAGGTTAGAGCGGAACATTCTGCGGAGGGATACCTCTTTACAATCCCCTCAATCTCACCTTTAGAAATTTTAAATTGAGTAAAATATTTGAAATAGACTGCATTAAGTGCAACAGCGATGTAAAGTCCGCATTTATAGTCTGGACTGAGGATAGCTCTTAAAATAATTCTATGCAATAGAAAATATTTAACTTATATATGTAGAAGCTTACATTTTCCTAAAAAAAATCATTTATAATTTAGATTCATTACGAAACGTTTAGTTACAGAATATATTTTTGGCGGATGGATTTTTTGTGTACATTCTTATGTCATATGTTAACTTAGCTTACTTCTTATCGAGAGATAAATAGCATCTCTAAAATTGTAAGCATTTTTTTTTACTTATTAACTCGTTAAAAAATTAATTCACATAAAAAGTAAAAAGTTCTGTTACATACTAGTTTTAGATAATAGTAAAAATTAGGGCTTAATTACGCTGTTAATGAATTCAGTGGTTAAAGTTTTAATAAAATATGTATTAGAAATAGTTATGATATATAGGTCCAGACAAATAAGATTTTGTGCCGGTAAAGTGCAGAAAGGTCATTATTTTTATCTCTATCCATTTTATCAGTGTTCAATGTCGCTTTTAAAACGTTTCCTTTTGCGCTTACAAATTATGCTAAAATATCAGTAATCTATTTACAGTATCAATATTGTCTTTAAGAATTAGATTAATTAAGTTTCATTTTACCTGCAGAATGATTGATTTGATTTGTCCCTAAGTCCCAAAATCTGGCATGGAATTCAAGATAGTAAATATTGACTTCCTTGTTCTTTAAATGATTCACCTATGATTAGTACACTATTCATTTGTAATTCATAACTGCATGTACCTCATGTACCATTCTATAGGCTTTGAGAAAGTAAACTGAACTGCCTACTTTCATTTTTAGTTAGTGTCATACTCTCTCTGATATGAACTCGCTAGCGCTTTTTAAATACCATATATACTCGCTAATGTTTGTAAAATTCTGAGCTTTGGATGTGTATTCGCTAATCTTGGCTAAATTCGGAGGTTTGGATGTGTATTTGCTAATATTTATTAAACTCTGTTTCAGATTCTACAAGAGGCACAGAGGAGATGAACAAGAAACAATGACAAAACTCAAATACTATTTCGCACATATAGTAAATGGGGTGAGTTTTGAGTACAAAAGTTCACCTAGTGAAAATCACTGCTCATTCTCTACGATAAGCATTAAACTCATTCGTACATGTAGCTGCATTTTCAGTCATCGTATTTTTGGTTTATTTCAGATGGATCTTCGATATTCATCAATCAACAATACTGGATTTACCATTTCTATCCGTCTGGCCGGTTTCTTCATAGCAAAGGTAAAACCTCTAGCCAACCTGCACAAAAATCAAGTCCCTTGTCGAGTATTTGTGTAACGTTAATTTATATCAAGTGTCAAAAAAGTGATGTGGAACCTGGGCGTTCAGTTGACAGGAATTATCATATGATTACAGAATACCAGCGATCTTCCTTTTGTGATGACATACAGACAGGGTGGCGATAGGCGGTCTAAGGTGGACGGCAGCTCCACGCTTCTGGGATTGACCAATTTCTTAAAGTCAAAGAAGGATTTGCCGCATCATGACCATGCCATGTTGTTTACAGAGTAAGTTAGAAAGGGGAAACGGCGATACACCATCCCTCAATCAATGATAAAGCACTTCTCCAAGATTCTCAAAATCCACATGTCGATCATACAATTGTGTGTTTTGACACATACATGTATATGCATGAAGTAGCTGAATTCGTCTTTTGTTTTTGAGTTTAAGAAGTCAGACAATGATACCAAATATCTTACGTCACATCACTTATGCAAAGTTCTTTCTTCATTTATTTCTTTCCCGAAGTTTTCGTGATATTAATTACAAGAGGTTCTGGACCACTAAGATTAGAAATGACATTAAATATTGTCAGATCCAATCGGATTTTGCAAATTGGAATTCAAATTTCCTGTGAAATATCACTTGTGTGGTTTATAATTACATGTATATAGTTTTTGAATATGTAAATTAAATTTCAATCAAACACCGCACTCATTAAGGGAGTAGTACATGTATATGTTCTAATATTTTGTCACCTGCAATTCAAATGGCTGAAAACACTATATTGAAATGCTACGTAAAGCATTGTGACGTCATTAAGATTTGAAGGTTTGTTAAAATTCATGATAAAACATAATTAAAACTGATGCAATAAAGTTAAGGAAATAAGCAGTTTAAAGAACAAATAAATAAAAATGATAAAAAAACAAAACTAAATCAATAAAAAAGAAGTTCTATTACAACAACAAAAAAATATTTTTGTTATTTCGTTGTAATAGAACATCTTTTTATTTTACTTATTTGGTTTTTTTTTTATACCAATATGTATGTACATTGTAACCCAATAACACATTTTCTATTTCGATAGTGCTATATTGTTAAGTTTTAAAATGTTTAATTTAACTAAATACTATATAATTTTCGATAATTTTGAGGCCGATACGATGCATCATATAGCTTAAGCTACCTGAGTAGTACAGTATAATATAGTAACAAGGCCCTGCAGGCGCCAGTATCTGAAGATTATTCTGTAACTTTCCAACCTTTCAATGCTGCTGACAGCTGGGCGAAAATTGCAACAGAGAGAAAATTATGAAATTGTGGATCTTAATTACTATGCAAATTATGCTCCCGAGTTCAAAAGATGACGACCAGGTACAAAATAGCAGCAATGTTACGGTATATCAATTTCATAAATTGTTTTATTGTGGTTCAATTTGCATGAAAGTGTGGACTCTATTTACATATAGAAGTACTCATTACCACGTGATTTATCGTCGGTATACATTCTTTAGTGCTATAGTTAGAAAACAAAACTATTGATTCATATGCATTGTCAGTAGTTCCACGGAGGTGCTATTTTGATATCAATGAAGGGGGTTCTCGGCTCGAATGAAAGGGTCATTAGTTCTCCGTATATTTGTCCACTGAAGTGCATATAGCGTCGTTTGTGTATACATATGAAAGCATCTATCATCTGTGTCACTTCAGTATATGTAACACCCACTAAGCTGCAGTATTCCTTGCCTGTCAATTCTAGCGAATGGAATACACTAAAAGGAGAGGTCATATTCAAATATATGTACATGTATGTCACAGTACGCCGTTTTGAATTCATTGTTGGTCAAATTATCTTTTAGTTCAAACTGCATGGCATTCATCAGAATGTAATAAATGATATATTTATTCTTTTCACATGTAAACCAATCTATCAGAATTGTACATATCTAATAGTTTGATCCGAGGCATGTGCTGTAAAACAAGACGCTCTTATCCAACATTACATTTACGCGAGACATTTTCCTCTGCTTTAGGTACAAATGAATATCTGCTGTCTTTGGACACCTACACTGTAATTGTGCCTTCTGCTAAACCTACGAAAGAAATTTTCAAATATCTATTTTGGAAGGATACTTCCATGTTAGTTTGACAAGACTCAAATTATGATTCTTAAAAAAAGATTATGTGAAGTCAAGTAAACAACGTCCGACCTTTACTGCAGACCCACGACCGGGGAAAATAAAATCTTCACCACGAATGCATCTTTCAATATTATTTTGGTAAATAACCTTGCTCTTCGGAGAATTACAAAAAAATATTATAACCTGTATTGACCTCAAAAGGGGCCTCCTTTTCCATTGTTTGAACAAACAGGGATCTACACAGCACGAGAACTCTGGCATATTATGACATGACATGTCATACAATTTTAATATCTAACAAGTTTTTAAAATTCCCTAGCTATTCCTGTAAGGATCTAGACTCATATTGTGTTCCCATCTTGTTTTTAATTATCTTACTTTCGAGGGATGTGAAAATGAATCCTCAGAAATTCGGTATCAGTGCTCCATCATGTAACCAGAATATTCCGTAGCAGTGGCAGATATTCTATAGCAGTGTTATATTTTGTAGCAGTATTACAAAATATAACACTCTGTAGCAGTGCTATATAATGTAACAGTGTTATTTTTGTAACATTGTTCTATTCTTCAGCAGTGCTATATTCTGTATAAACCCCCCCCCCCCCCAATTATGGATACTTGAGTAGTATCAGGGGCAGATTCAGAAATTTTCGAAGGGGTGTGAAATATCATTGTAGGTGGTAATTTTTCAACTTCAAATTCACCCTTGTAGGATCTTCCATGCAAATGGTAAGTGCAATTTCTCTCTGGGTCCAGTACCCCAATCTATCATGATCAAATTATAAAAATACTGGATATTTGTTTTTTTTACGTAGATATGACGCCACCAATGGCCGGGGATATATTTTAGGTATGTACACGAAATTATTGGGACAAACTTCTGAATATTGATTTATTTAGAAAATCATAAAAAGCTGACAAACTTAAAGTTTTTTTTCCTATATGGGGTGTTGAAATGTATTTCATGTTTGATGTAGGAACGAGTTACTTAAGCGGAATTTGTACAGCTATGAGTACGTCTGTCATTGTGGACCATGGCTCTTATAACTCGGCTGGAATTGCTGCTCATGAGTTAGGACACAAGTAAGTAGCATAGTCCTCACTAGATCATATACCTCAACCATAGCCAGCATTCCATTAAATACCTCATTCAATCCTACACCTCATTCAATCCTACACCTCAGTCAATCATACACCTCAATCATACACCTCATTCAATCATACACCTCATTCAATCATGCACCTCATTCAATCATAAACCTCATTCAATCATACATCTCATTCAATCATTCACCTCATTCAATCATATGCCTCATTCAATCATACACCTCATTCAATCATACACCTCATTCAATTATACACCTCATTCAATCATACACCTCAACCATACACCTCATTCAATCATACATCTCATTCAATTATACACCTCATTCAATCATGCACCTCATTCAATCATAAATCTCATTCAATCATACATCTCATTCAATCATTCACCTCATTCAATCATACGCCTCATTCAATCATACACCTCATTCAATCATACACCTCATTCAATCATACGCCTCATTCAATCATACACCTCATTCAATCATACACCTCAACCATAGCCATCATTCCATTAAATATCTCATTCAATCCTACACCTCATTCTATCCTACACCTCAATCCTACACCTCATTCAATCCTACACCTCATTCAATCATACACCTCAGTCAATCATACACCTCATTCAATCATAAACCTCATTCAATCATAAACCTCATTCAATCATACATCTCATTCAATCATTCACCTCATTCAATCATATGCCTCATTCAATCCTACACCTCATTCAATCATACGCCTCATTCAATCATACACCTCATTCAATCATACACCTCAACCATAGCCATCATTCCATTAAATATCTCATTCAATCCTACACCTCATTCAATCCTACACCTCAATCCTACACCTCATTCAATCCTACACCTCATTCAATCCTACACCTCAGTCAATCATACACCTCAATCATACACCTCATTCAATCATACACCTCATTCAATCATGCACCTCATTCAATCATAAACCTCATTCAATCATACATCTCATTCAATCATTCACCTCATTCAATCATATGCCTCATTCAATCATACACCTCATTCAATCATACACCTCATTCAATTAAACACCTCATTCAATCATACACCTCAACCATACACCTCATTCAATCATACATCTCATTCAATTATACACCTCATTCAATCATGCACCTCATTCAATCATAAACCTCATTCAATCATACATCTCATTCAATCATTCACCTCATTCAATCATACGCCTCATTCAATCATACACCTCATTCAATCATACGCCTCATTCAATCATACACCTCATTCAATCATATGCCTCATTCAATCATACACCTCATTCAATCATACACCTCAACCATAGCCATCATTCCATTAAATATATCATTCAATCCTACACCTCATTCAATCCTACACCTCAATCCTACACCTCATTCAATCCTACACCTCATTCAATGATACACCTCATTCAATCCTACACCTCATTCAATCATACACCTCAATCATACACCTCATTCAATCATACAACTCATTCAATCATAAACCTCATTCAATCATTCACCTCATTCAATCATACACCTCATTCAATCATACACCTCATTCAATCATACACCTCATTCAATCATACACCTCAACCATAGCCATCATTCCATTAAATATCTCATTCAATCCTACACCGCATTCAATCCTACACCTCATTCAATCCTACACCTCATTCAATCATACATCTCATTCAATCATAAACCTAATTCAATCATACATCTCATTCAATCATATGCCTCATTCATTCATACGCCTCATTCAATCCTACACCTCATTCAATCCTACATCTCATTCAATCCTACACCTCATTCAATCTTACACCTCATTCAATCCTACACCTCATTCAATCTTACACTTCATTCAACCATACACCTCATTCAACCATATGCCTCATTCAATCATACACCTCATTCAATCATATGCCTCATTCAATCATACACCTCATTCAATCATACACCTCATTCAATTATACACCTCATTCAATCATACACCTCATTCAATCATACACCTTAGTACACATTGCCTTCAGTAGATCAGTATTATACTAAGTGAATGCTATATTATACTTAGTTAGACAATAGAGATTCCTTTGTTTTCACTAGATCAGCTATACGTACAATGTAGCTATCACAAGGAAACTAGTCTCAATAGATCGCCATATGTAGCTATCACTATAAAAACAGACCTTACTAGATCAGCTGTACGTAGCTATCACTATAAAAACAGACCTTACTAGATCAGTTGTACGTAGCTATCACTATATAAAGACCTTACTAGATCAGCTGTATGTAGCTATCAGTATAAAAACAGACCTTACTAGTTCAGCTGTACGTAGCTATCACTATATAAAGATCTGACTAGATCAGCTGTACGTAGCTATCAGTATAAAAACAGATCTTACTAGATCAGCTGTACGTAGCTATCACTATAAAAACAGACCTTACTAAATCAGCTGTACGTGGCTATCACTATAAAAACAGACCTGACTAGATAAGCTGTACGTAGCTATCACTATATAAAGATCTTACTAGATCAGCTGTACGTAGCTATCACTATAAAAACAGACCTTACTAAATCAGCTGTACGTGGCTATCACTATAAAAACAGATCTGACTAGATCAGCTGTACGTAGCTTTCACTATATAAAGATCTTACTAAATCAGCTGTACGAGGCTATCACTATAAAAACAGACCTTACTAGTTCAGATGTACGTAGCTATCGGTATAAAAAACAGATTTGACTAGATCAGCTGTACGTAGCTACAGTGTATTACTAAAGTAAAAAATTAAACTCAACAATATGTTGTCAATAATAATGCTTTGAACGTTCAATACATATATACATATATAACCTCATAAAAGATGTCACAAAAAGGCTTGGTTTGCATGGAAAATAATTCAAAGCATAAAAATCTCTACCCCTTTTATCTTACAAAATATAGATATATAAAGGGATAAATGTCTATAGGGTGCTTTATTTCTGTGGGGTGATTAAACAGCGGATTCATGGGGGATACATGTAATTTCAAATTTCCCTATCCCTCCATTATCTATATACATCCTTATTACAATCTAGTCATTATTTCCTTAAATAACAGCTCTTTCTACATTAACGAGGACAGTCAATAAAGGACAATACTTAACGGTAACTATATAACTTGCATTGTTTTCAATGACTTGTTAGAAATTAAAATTACACGTTCAGAGAAAGCTTTTATAGTCATTTCTTCTGAGATAGAAAAATATGCCAGGTAAAAACAGATCTGTAACTTGACAAGTACTGAAACATGACATGTTGACAAAGCTGCATTTTAACACTTCTTGATTTCAAAAAAGAAATTTTATTTGGCGACTTGAATTTTCATCTGTAATTTGCATGCTAAGTACGCTGCCGACCTGTAACAGACGAAGCTTAAACGAGATGTAAATTAAATACGGTGTGTTCGTCCGATTTCTCTGAACGTATGACAGTATGCCATTAATTCCCGTATCATGAAAAACTAAGATTTCATAACGAACTTTGTACTGTTTGCCATTGTGTACTGCAATATGAACCAGATACTTTCATATTTAAATACTATAACTTCTTTAACATCATTTGAGAATGAATTTTATCCCATAGTTATATAACAATATGTCATCATCACCTGCAAGTGCTGAAGGCTAATGACAAATTATAGGTGTTTCAACAGTCTCGTTTTAAGACAACATTTCGCAAATTCTATTACTGTTATAATGATCTAATTTGTAAATACAATTTACCATGGGATCGAATACTGTCTGATATGTTTCCATTGTTAGACCGTTCTTTACACCCTGATTTTGACTGCGGGTTACTCCGTATACCTTATCAAGATATGGAGCTCATGGCTGTGTTGCGACTGAACAGCAGATGATGCATACTAGTCCTAGGCACCTGATCTCAACTCTTGTATGTTCAGGGGTCTGTGTTTGCCCTAATCTTAATTTTGTATTCTTCATATTAGGATTTATGAGATTACTCGCTGTTCGTTATCCTTACTTTTGCGTTATATCGTGGTTAAAAAAGAAAAGCATATAGGAGTGACGTCAGGCTATGTTTTAGCATTGATAGTACGGTATGTGTTCATTAGAGGATGTGGACCATTCACACAGGCTACAACAATTCTTTTTGTTTTTATCAGTCTTGGTGTTATTTACCATGACGGTGATGACAATACTGTATCTAGACACTGTCCACGAGAGTTGAACTACATTATGGCGCCATCTTCTGCAATTATAAACTCCAAAACCAAGGAATACAGTTTTAAATTTTCCGATTGCTCCATAGCTCAAATGGAGGATCATGTTAATTTATTGACACAAAGGTAAGCGGTTTGAACACATAAATATTGTATAATTATTCCTTATTTTACCCAAGTACTTGATTTCGTGAAATGACTCGTAAACATCAAATCACATGTCATGATCCCTCAGCAAAGTTACAGGAGAATCTGTACTGTTTTGGAATTTTTATTTTATTTTTACAAATTGCTGCATCAGTGCATGGTATTCTCAAGGAAAAGATATTTTGATTTGTTTCAGGGCTCGAATATTCCGAAGAAAAGGGAACTGCTTGGCCGACGACGCGGGTCCATCTTACGCTACGATGGTAGTGAAGCCTTACCTCAGTATCCCTCCAGGACAGCTAGAGGATGTCCACACTCAGTGCAGACAACTATACGGAAACGCATCATTTATGTGTGTAAGTAATCATGTCTACCTCGGATAAAACTGGAACGAGTTAACTTTAATCTCAGAGCCACTGTTTTGCTACATGTTACTTTCGTAAGTCTGTCTCAATGTTATTGGTCCAGAGTTATTGAAGTATATAAACATCTATTATGCACCATGTTATAGCAAATTACATGTATGATTTCGAATTCCTCAACAGCCACCTGCCACCACAGATGAAATGTGCTACAAAATGTACTGTTTTGATCCTGGACGGAAGATGTGTATTACTGGAAGTGAGCAAAGAGCCGCCATGGGTACTTCTTGTGGTGACAAGAAGGTAAATGAAAATAGAAATGCCTCAATTTCGTTACTATTAAACAACATCGATTTGAAATATATTTATACTTTCATCTTGTTTGTTTTCATATTATACTCACCTCTTTTGTCTTGTAGTGGTGTAAGCTTGGAAAATGCGTCCGCGATGAAAAAGCGCCTACCGTGCCAGGTAACGAGAATACTGATTGGTTATTTCACGATAACGATCATTCTGATTAGTTAGCTATTGTCCAAACAGCTAACAGTTGGATATTAAGAATTAGTCTCAGCGCAGGCATACAGTTTTAAAGAATTCTCATTTCTTAATTTTCTTTTGCTTCATGGCATTTCTTTTCGATGTTTTAGATAACTGTCCATTCCCTGACGTTCCGCCTCCGCGGGCGTCGTGTAAGGAAGACGCTTCTCCCATGCAATGTCAGGATCCTATATTCTATAAAAGATGCTGCCAATCATGTAATCGAAGTAAGCATAACGGGGCACTGTCTGTACTCGCATTTGTATCATAATACGGGATATAGGTGTAATCACTACATAGAAGAAGTTTTCGCTCGCTTATTACTTTGGAATTTTATTTTCATTTTGATGGGCATACTATTCATATAGTTGCGTACAATCTTAAAATTTGAATACTCGGTATGAATTTCCCCATAATGCTCTGACTAGGTATATAAAACAGCTTACTACAATATATTTGCTTGGGCCCATAGCTGTTCATTAGTCAAAATGACGCCAGAATTTACACTTGCTTTTCAGAACTTGGCACACAGACCGCCATTATACAATGCTTGGCCTGATATTGCATGGCTGATACTATATATGCGCTCTCGTTCTTTCAGATTTTACTGAGGAGGACTTTTGCAGAGACTCTAAAATTTTAATAAATGGGTTTAAATGCGACCAATTTATTGCAAAATATACACAAGAGATATGCAATTATGACCCTAATGTCAAGAACTTTTGCTGTGCCAGCTGTAAAAAGTCCAGTGAGTATACATGGATTAAGTAAACATTTTTTGTGTGTTCATGTTTTAACAACCAAAGCTTGCGCTTGAGGAAGTGTAACGGCAATACATTACTCGACTACCAAGTGCTTTGTACACATCATTCATGATTCCACTGATGAAATATCATTTGATACCATCCATTCTGACATCTAAATGTTGATGATATTTTGGAAGAGAATTTAAAACAAGGTTTAAACAAATTCTATTCCTCCTTCCAGTTTCTTTTGCTCCTACGCCGCCCACGCCTACCAGGACGGTGCCTATGAACTGCCAAGACAATCTGTTTGTTAGAATAAACAGTCTGCCCTGTGAAGCGTTTGTAGCGAAGACCGGTTTGTGTGACCGACCTATTGTACAACAACACTGCTGCGGAAGCTGCCAGTCATGGAATGATTTAAAGAAATAAATTATATAACCCGGACAAATTATTATTGCTTTTTCTATTTTAAAGTTACGCTCCGATTTGTGTGTTTTATTTTTATCCTAACAACAATTTAAGATCAAACAACCAAGTTCATTCAGCATTACTCTTCACAATTCCATAGTCCATTCCCTGTGTTCATTGTGTTTTTGAGGTGTGATACTCTTTTTCAAGAAATAATGACATATATACAACTGTACTTTTCATTTCAGATACTCTGGTTTACAAGTCATGCAAATTGATACATTTGGACAACGTGACTTCTTGAAAATAGATAAACTTAGAAACTTGCAGCGATATTATAATATAATTTGTTTATTCGAAGTTGATATGATATTTTCTAGTAACAATGATTACGTTCTTGTGTTTTACATCCCTTCAAGAATGTTCCACACATGTTGTGACGTGACCAAATTGTAGGTGAAGATCATTGCTTGGCGCTCAGGGTTGTAGTAACGGGGTGTTCATCATCAAGCCATGCCTACAATGACACGGATCCTCAGTTATAAAATCTCATAAGACGCAAAGGACCAGTCACTACCTCTTCTAGCGGCCAAAGTTTAAACCAACGCCTTACCGGTCACGAGGTGAACATTATAACCACTGGGCCACCAGTGACGAAGTCCACGAAGGATCTCTCCGGAACGCATAGATGTTGATATCAGTGACATTCCATCCGGTCATTTTGAAATGTAATTTCTTCTCTCGCCCCCGATAAAATTTGTCGATCATGTTACGATTTCGAAGATTAAGATTTGAACTTGATACGGATTCTCGAAATTCAAACATAGATGTTTTCTGGTTCCGACTGTGAATTTTCACGTTTCTTTAACTATCATTTTAAATATCAAAATACATGTACAGTGCAGATGGACTATTTGCATTATACATATTAAATCAGAAATTCACACACAAATGATTCATGTGAGTCGTATTTAGATAGTTTACTATAGGGGTTTCCGTAAATTACTGTAGAATTTTATTCATTTATGAGGAAATAAAGTTTAATAGCATGAAGTTTACTACAAGAGCATTGTTCCCCTATGGGACTTTGAACAAGAGTCACAACTCTCAACAGAGCATGCCCATATTTCCTCTTAATATATTATATAAATTGCAATTGAACTCATTCTGTGTAAATGGGTTTTTAAACTTCAATCGACATTTCAAGTGCATTATTGCATTGTTATGAATTTGAATTTGTAAATCCCGAAAAGAAAGATTTCCCGTATAATCCACTGCGAAACTTTGAACCATTCTTCGATACACGGAAGCTTCCTTATAGTTTTTTTTTTTCAAATCATTTAATGAAGTGTAAAAATCAGAGTCGTTAAAAGTTGCCTTGGCACTTTTAAGGACTCTGATTTTTACACTTCATCACATGATTTGGAAAAAACTATAAGGAGAAGTTTCCATGTGTGTTTTGGCTTCTCTTAACCAATGCATTTTTAAACACCACCTATTACAATATAAACAAGAGGCCAATGGGCCACATCGCTCACCTGCGTCACCTTGGCCCATATCTAAAGTTTTTCCCTATATATTTGCATGTAAATCTTCGGTCCCTATTGTGGTCCCAACCCACCCCCGGGGGCCATGATTTTTACAAACTTGAATCTGCATTATGTCAGGAAACTTTCATATAAATTTCTTTGGCCCAGTGGTTCTTGAGAAGAAGATTTTGAAAGATTTTCTCTATATATTAGTATGTAAAATTTTGATCTCCTATTGTGGCCCCATCCTATCCCTGGGGACCATGATTTGAATAAACTTAAATCTGTACTATGCCAGGACGCTTTCATGTAAATTTCTCCTTTCCTGGCCCTGTGGTTCTTGAGATTGATTGATTGATTGTATCTTGAGAAGATTTTCCCTATATATTTGCATGTATAAAACTTTGATCTCCTATTGTAGCCACAACCTACCCCCCCCCCCCTCCCTAGTTTCCATGTAAAACTCAGCTCTTCTGGCCCATCTGTTCTTATGAAGAAGATTTTTTCTATTCATTCCCAAGAAAAAAACTTTGATCCCCTATTGTGGCCCCAACCTACACCCGGGGGGGGGGGGGGGGGGGCATGATTTGAACAAACTTAAATCTGCACTATGTCAGAAAGCTTTCCTGTAAATCTCAGCTCTTCTGGTCCAGTAGTTCTTGAGAAGGAAGATTTTCCCTATACATTTCTATGTAAGACTTTGATCCCCTATTGTGGCCCCTTCCTATCCCCAGGGGCCATGATTTGAACAAAGTCAAATCTGCACTGTGTCAGGAAGCTTTCATGAAAGGTGAAGATAACGAACACTGATCAATCTTATAATTCCTATAATGTAAAACTTATACGGTACCAATTTTGATGCACCAGACGCGGGAAGAAAAAATCTCTTGCTGTGGCCTTCAATTCGTCATATAGATATATCGACGATGTATTATTTATTAACAACAATAATTTTCATTCATATCTCGATTTAAAATATCCCAGTGAACTCGAAATAAAAGACACCACAGAGTCGTCCACTTTTGCTTCATACTTAGATATTTTATTGAAAGTAGATATTAACGGCAAACTATCACCTCAACTTTATCACAAACGGGATGATTTAAACTTCTCCATTGTCAACTCCCCATATTCATGTAGCAATATTCCATTTTCACCTGCATATGGTGTTTACATCTCTCAACTGATTCGATACGCAAGAGCTTGTTCTGTGCATGGTCAGTTTTTAAATCGAAGCAGGCAACTGACAAACAAGAAGTTTCTGAATAATTTCTGCTTCCTATGAATATAAAAACAGGTCAGTAACAAAAGGAGCACAATTCGCACCCATAGAGATTCCAACAGAATGTAGGAAGACCTGATCAACACATACCACGAAGATATTGTCAACTCCAGCATATTTTTTATTTCAACTTCAGATTACTTGTGCTTGGAATCGGAGTGGCGTTTAACAAAGTAATTTTTTGGATGACTGGTCAATATTTGCGTTTTCCATTTTTGTTGTAGAAGCAACTGTCTATGATGCCAAAAAGTTCATGTAAATTTCAGCTCCTCTGACCCAGTGGGTCTTAAGAAGATTTATAAATGTCCCCACCCTATTTTTGCAATTACATCCCCTTTGAAGAGGACATGGCACTTCATTTGAATAAACGTAAACGACCTTCACAAAGGATGCTTTGTGCCAAGTTTGGTTGAAATTGACCTGGTGGTTCTGGAGAAAATGAAAATGTGAAAAGTTTACGCCGACGACAGACAACGGACAAATTTTGACCAGAAAAGCTCACCTGAGCCTTCAGCTCAGGTGAGCTAAGAATGGTTGTCTAATGAATTTGATTAGAAAAGTTCAAAAGACTGACACAAAGATGTATGAGAAGAACGAACAGTGAGGAATCCCATAAATCCCACAAAGAATACAAAATTAAAAGAAGAGCAAACACGGATCCCAGGTGCCCATGAGGTGTAAGCATCCCTGTTGATCGATTACACCGTCATGAATATCTTAATCAGGTAAACGGAACAATCAGTAGTCAAAATCAGTATGTAAAGTACGGCCTGATAATATCTAACAACTAGAGATATTTCCTCTTATAAAGAGACACGTTCGTTGCATTCTTTCTTTCGCACAAAACTTTTCTCTAGAACCACCTGCCCTTATTTCAACCACACTAGACACAAAGTATGCTTTGGGAGAAGAGTTTAAAATTTGTGCGAAAGAAAGAATGCAATGAATGTAGTTTAATCGGAATAGCTTTCTGGATCTCATGACAAATCGGACTAAACCAAAGAACACTTTTTGTCAAGTTTAGTGAGATGGCTAACTGGGTTTTTTTTTTAGAAGAGTTAAAAAAAACTTGCAAAAGATTGATCTATAAACTTTGCAAAGGAAACCTCGCACAAGCTTTCAAATTAGTTATGCCAAATTCTTCATTTGAAAGCAACTACGTGTATTGGGCACTGTTATATCATTTATTGCTACCTCGTGTGGACCCGGTCCTCAGTACCCCCATGCTTATCGTAAAAGACGACTAAATCGCGGTCCTTCGGATGAGACCGCAAAACTGAGGCCCCGTGTCACAGCAGGTGTGGCACGATACAGATCTCTCCCTGCTCAAAGGTCTAAAGCACCGAGCATTGGCCTAAATATTACATACTGTACAATGCATATCTGACCTACTGTACATAGCCTCGACTAAATATAATTCCTTTGTATTCGTTCTTCTCCGTGACGTTACACGGGAAAATTGCTGTTCTATGCAGTTTTCGTAAAGTCCTGTGTTAAAATGTTTTCACAAACATGCATCGTTTGAAACCCACGTGGTTTTAAGAAAAAATGAGGTACAATCTAGGAATACCAATGTATTTCAGCGAAAAATGAAAATCCATGATGAATAAATGAGGAGGTGGGTGTACAAGAAGTTTACTTTGCCAAGTCCATCCTCTTAATTCATGCTCTTCAATACTCTACCAATTTTAATTCTTTTTATTCACATTAACCAGAATTAATCGTGATTTATTATCATACATTTCTATCATGTATTGCAATATTTAAAAAGCCAGTCAATCAAATTCCCCAACATTACATGCAGAAAATGCAGGTCCTAAAAATCTATAAATTCTAAGTAATGATAATCACTAATGATAGAAATTTTATAATCAATACTCAAACATTTTTAAAACCTCTAGTTGCATAGTATATAATAGATGTGGTGCTAGCATTCTAATCTTTTTAAATTACAAGCTTGTAAAGAGAATAAAACAACAACAACAAAAGAAAGTAACGTGTAAAGACGTATACAATATACACATTGCACGCGATTATGCCCATCATTTTTTAATATTAAATCACTAGTGTTCCAGTATGAATCAATTCAACTTTTGTAATTCTAAGCAATGCAATTTTCTTATGTTTTATGTCCTTGTAGACGGATTTCTCCCCCATTTACACTGTTTAATACACCTGCACAAAATTCATTTTTCGCATACATGTAGTTTTAATATTTGTCTTACGACACTTCCTGGTTCTAATACTAGTCGTGCGACACTTCCTGGTCGTAATACTAGTCATACGACACTTCCTGGTCGTACGTCTCGTAACCATCGTTGTATACCCTGATGGCTTCACGGTATTTCTCCGTACATCCCAAAACCCTGTAAAATTCCGCCAAGTAGTAATAATTATCCGACTTCCCTATCATTGCGCATGCATTCTCCGCGTCTTCAAGGTATTCCGAGAAAAGATCAACAGTACCCATGAACTTCAGACAAGTAAAGAGACGTCGGAATGCCATTAGCAGAGACATGTAATATTGCAAAGTCGTGATTTGGCCTTTGTAGTTCGCTTGATAATGAACCTGTCCAGAATCCATCTGGCTAAAGTTTGTACTGGCCTTTATCTTTTCTTTTAAGAGGCGAATACATTCCATTGTATAATGAGCACTGTGATTGTACGATTGGGCAGTCAAAAGCATTGAAGACAGTTCTGATATGAAAGCAACATCGGCTTCGCATGTGCTGTATGCTTTGATGTCATGCATCAAAGGAGGTGGTATGCGTACTTCATCAAACTTTCCCACCTTCTTATTCGGTCCCAATAAATCGCTGATAGACCTTCCACCATAATGGCTCATAATAACTTTGAGAGATTTTCTATCATGAAAATGGTCTAACATAAAGTAGAACCACCACTGCATTCTATGTGGCAAGTCTTGCAAACAGGAACATGCAAATTCCTCCATTGATGGCGCATCTTTGTCAGACAGAATGAAGTTTTCATACAGCTCAACAAATGAGTTGGTAGCGCTTTCCAAGTAATAGTACAATATTTTGTTTTTTACATCTTCGATGCTGATCTGGAAGTAGACATCTTTCTCAGATCCTTCGATGTAATTCCCACCTTTTACCGACTCCATATGATCTATCAGAGGTTCCGCGAAAGTACTTCCGGGTAATCCATGCCTTTCTGCCATCAAAACTATTGAAGTAATCGGAAACTGACGAATCGCCAAAATTCGAGAGTAAAGACTGTTATATACCCTTTCTGGTACATCTTCTAGTACATTCCACGATGGAATGAAATAGTCTGGAATACATTTTTTCTGAATGGAAAACAACAAACGATCTAACAAGTACAATAAGCATCCTCCCTTGTTGTGTTTCCAGTATGGTGGAGGAACTTTCTCCATGGCATGTAGAAAGATTGATTTAACGGAATATACTGACAGGGTCATGTTGTCGTTACTTGAACTATCAATCAAAAGTTTGAATATTCTGTAGCAATGACGCTGGTGAGCGCTAGTGCCACTCTTGATTAATGCCTTGAGAGGAATCATGAAATTTAGTCTCCAAGTCAATCTATCAGAAGAGTTATCGGGAATAACAACACATCTCTCTTTCGATACTTTTGATATAATGTCCTTTGTTGGCCAACTAGCTGGTCTTTCTCTTGCTAACCAAGAGTCTAATACAGAAGGGGGCCACTTGAGACATTCTATTGCTACAAACATCTTTGTTCCCTTCTCCATAACTCTATTGCAAAGTGCTGTTGATAGATAGGCAGTTCCATTTTCTATTCGGGTATAGAGAAGAGTGGTAGTTGAAGGTTTAATCACTATCAGTTTCACTCTGGAAGGTTGCATGTTCTCGAAATCAAGTGTAAACTGATTTTCTATCTCGCTTTTCTCCTGAACATCTCCCAGAACGACGTACGCACTCATAAGTCCGATTCCAGTCAAGCCTAGATGTCGATGATTGCTTCTTTTATTGTATGAAATTTGTAATCTTGACTGATCATTGAGTGTATTGTCCAGACCTTCCACTAGCGCCCCGACCTGCACAAAGAGATAAACTATATTGAATTTACAATAGTAAATTACAGAAATAAATTACATAATTGATAAGTGATACTCCGTCAAGAAATTCATTTGAGACTTCTTTTAAAAAATATTGCCGAAAAAAAAACAACCTGACATCATGACTAAATAGTCAATAAATCCTTCCTACAAGCATGAAAAGTTCTTGGTAAAGGAAATTCGTTATATTTCATCGATTGCATAAAATGCTTCTTGTGTTTTGGTAAGGAGAAGGCATAAAAGTAATTATGTGTACAAGTTAACTATGACAGGTAAATGGAACTATTCTTTGTCACATACCATCATACACAATTACTTCTATGTTTCCCGTCGTTTCATCTTTGTTTATTAGTGCAGTTTCAGAAAAGTAGATAAATGATAGGCAAATGTGCTTTTATAAAAGTGTTTTGAGTATTTTTCTCGTATTTGCAACAGAAAATGGCACATATCACAGTATAATGGCAAAACTATAACAGTTACTCATAATATATTGTACGGTGTGACCGTTGAGACGAGCGAAGCCCATTAACATCTTGCAACACGACTTTTACGCGCCTCTTCATTTAACGCGGGAAATATAACGCGCTTGGTGTAAACAGTTACAAATTGTGACGTAATATTAGCTGGAATGTTTTTCCACTCTCAAACCAAGCAAAAACAAAATGTTTGAAGCTATGAGAAAGCTTATCTGGAATTTAAAAACGTTTATGGTTCTTTCTAAACAATTTAATTATTTTAATTGTCAATGATGTATACCGCAGTGACGGCGACATTTTTCCAGAAGCATTATGGGTAATACTCATCTTTATTTTTTAAGCTGAAGAAGAGCAAACCACGTGACTCATATGTGTAATCATTGGAGCGAGCTCGTCGCGTTGCTACGCGACGCGAGCTTCGCTCGCTATTCGTATAATAGCAGAATCTGCATGTATTAGTATAGAGGCAGAATCTGAACATATTAGTATAGAGGCAGAATCTGCACGTATTAGTATAGAGGAAGAATCTGCACGTATTAGTATAGAGACAGAATCTGCACGTATTAGTGTAGAGACACAATCTGCACATATTAGTATAGAAGAACAATCTGCATGTATTACAACAAACATATCATAAAATGCTCTTCGATAATATATACTGTATGCACTAAGGCACAAAGTATAGAAATAAAAATAAATTAGTGTATATTGGTTGAATTCTTAATTCCTCTATATCGATTGAATTCTTACTTCCTGTATATCGATTGAATTCCTACTTCCTGTATATCGGTTGAATTCTTACTTCCTGTATATTGGTTGAATTCTCACCTTCTGTATATTGAATGAATTCTTACTGCCTCTATATTGATTGAATTCTTACTTTCTGTATATCGATTGAATTCTTACTTCCTGTACATCGATTGAATTCTTACGTCCTGTATATCGATTGAATTCTTACTTCCTGTATATTGGTTGAATTCTTACTTCCTGTATATCGATTGAATTCTTACTTGTATATTGAATGAATTCTTACTTCCTCTATATTGGTTGAATTCTTACTTACTCTGGAGTGCTTGAACTCTTACATTTGTTGAACTCATACAAATATTTATTAAATGATATCTTATCTACAATGTATATATTGATTGATATATTAATTATATATCAATTAATCTCTAACTGGTATATTGGTTGAACACTTCAACTCCGTTTGTTGAACTCATAACTCTATAAAGGTTAATGTATTACCTTTCTATTAAGTGAATTTTATTATCAAACATGACCTCTTCTTTCCTGTTTGAAATCTTGTCCCATATTCGTTGAATATATTGTTTGAACGCTTAAAGTATTAACTTTCTATTTATTAAACACTAACAAACATATTGGTTGAAATCTGACCTCTATATTTGTTGAACTCTGACCTCGGTATTCGTTGATACCAAATTCTATATCGGTTGAACTCTTAATGCTGTATAGATAGAAAACTTACCACTTCATTGGTTCAACTCTTGCCTCTACATTGGTTGAACTTTGATCCTAATTTCGTTGAACTGTGACATCTAAATTCGTTGAATTCTTACCTCTACTAAACCTCAACCTCTATATAAGTTCAACTCTTTCCATTAGTTCAACTCTTAACCATTATTTCAACTCTTAACCATTATTTCAACTCTCACCACTATATTGAATGAACGCATTCTTCATTGATTGGACTCTGATCTAATAAAAACCTCATAGTATATATTAGTTGAACTCTTAACTATAAAACAGTTGAACTTCTACTTCTATATTGATTTTAACTGTCTTACTTCTACAAAATTGGAACACTTGTCAGAGTGTTGACTCGAATAAGTCCATTCGTTACATAGAAATGATGATATCGGAATTCCTTTGTCGATGAGGAAACTAATATGTTTCAGTGGTATCGATGTCAGTGCGTCTGTAGTAGCTTCGATATCTGAAGATGAATAGTACCATGTAACTGTTGTGTGGAATTCAAAATGAGTCATAATAAATAAACTAAATTTGTTGACTTTCCACGGCTGTAAAAGTAGCTCTCGTAAGAGGGTCAGCGTATCACTCTACCATAAATATGAATAGACTAATGGGGATCTGCAAAACAATGTTAACTCACGGCACTGATGCTATTTCTAAAGTTTGTTAACTCTGAAGATTTTACTACAGATGTATCAATATACTAGATCTTTAATGTGTCTATATTTTACACACTGGTATTTCTTGGTTTATATGGCTTCAAAGTATGCCAGGAAATTGATTATACATGGAGAAAGAATCTTAAAACTAAAACATTCCTCATATTATTGCCGTGAGTTCGGGTCATGACCGCGTCAAACCTAAGATGTAAACATAGGTAGTGATTGCTCCTTCAATAAACGTTCGGTATTTAGAAGTGATAATCATTGATCTTTCGGATATGGCCATAAAAACGGAGGTCCCGTGTCACGGCAGACGTTGGCACGTTGTTTAGAACTTTCACTGTTATGGCTCTGAACGCTAAGCATAGGTCTAAATTTGTGGTACTTCACCTACAGTTGGTGACGTTTCAATATGAAGGAAAAATTCTCGATGGAATGTACAAACAAACGAATAAACAAAAAACCGTCACCAAAATCAGTATGTTAAGAACGGTCTAATAATTGGTATGAAACACGTCAGACAACATTTGACATAATGACAGATTGTATTTGAAAATTTGATCATTATAGCAATCATACAATTTGCGAAATACTGACTTTAAACAAGACTGTTAATGAAGGTCCTGTAACATCAACTTATTTGTCATTCGTCTGACTCGATTAAAAAAAAAGAATCAGATGCAGGTCATGATGGAATATTGTAACATAGATATAGGAAGTTGACGATGTATTGCAAAAAGACAATCTGAATAAAAATTTTCAAATTAATCAAGAGCATTCTAATTAGAATAATGTAAAACTTATATGGTACCAATTTTGATGCACCAGATGTGCATTTCGACAAACAATGTCTCTTCAGTGATGCTCAACCGAAATGTTGGAAATAAGTGAAACGTGCCCTTTTGAGAGTTGATAATAACTTGGTGTTCACAGTAAAGTAATGCTAAAAATATTCCCCGATAGTTATACAGTTTATAATCCCCTATTGACTCAAATATATATGTAAACTCACCAATACTGTCTTTAGCTTGAAAATCTTCCTCATGAATGTTGTTCACTTTACGTCCATCTTTGAAAAATTGCAAATCATTAATTTTTTTAAGATAATGAAATATTATGGCTCACTTAATTAAAAGTTCTGATTAACATGTACACATGTATAAAAATAATCTTTTTTCTATAAAATTCTTTTTCTACACACTTACTTTCAAACCAAGTGTCCGCCCAGGTTTTCTTTCTAAGACTGACGTAGTGTTGGTCATCAAAGTGACCAAGTTGTAGAGGTTCCTTGTCTGGTTCCCTGTCCTCGTTAGGAATAGAAGGCCTAATTGTTGTTTGATTATGACCACTTCCTATTGCGCTGATGATGGAGATGACTCTTTCAGTGACACTACTTATCCCCCTGTAATTCAGTCAAACATTATCTCCATGATTTGGCGCGGAACTAGTTCAGTGTTCATATTTTTCTAGTTGCCTTCAATTTACATTCAATTTCAACGTCAGTGATTGGACTTTTTCGTGTGATGAACAGCTAGTTTAATTTTGTTTGTTTCTTTTACAATATACGTGCCTTTGAGAATTGTTCACTTCACAAGCTGTTGGTGTAGTTCTATGCATGACGCTGAGAGTTATTTATCGTGTAAATGTCTGCTGCGACATGGGAACTCAGATTTAAGGAAGAATACTACACCAGAGAAATGTGATATGGATACAACGTTGAGGATATGTAAAACAATATTTTGAAATAATTTTTTTTTTCAAATTTACCTTATTTCGTAAAAAAAAAAAAGAATGCAGTTTTAAAAGAAAGTAATCTGAAAAAAATGTATTTAAAAATCCCCTGCTGGACTCGAACCCGCGATCTACAGAGCAAAAATCGACACGTTACCCGGCTGAACTACCCAGTCAGACAATAAAATCTAAAACTAATCGACAAAGAAGGTTTAAAGGAAAGTCAGTCATATTATGACGATGTGGTATACCTCCTCAAGATCTCACCAAAAGACCCGCGACTCTCACTTCCAAATGCCGAGCGTATGACGAAGAAACAGTCATATTGAGACATCAACATCTGTAGGTGAGGTACATGTACCACAAATTAAGACCTATGCCTAGCACTTACTGTCGTAGCAGTGAGGGTTCTTTATCGTGCCAATGCCTGTCGCGACACGGGACCTCCGTTTTTAAGGTCATATCCGAAAGACCCATAATTCTCACTTTTAAATGCCAAGCGGTTGGCGAAGGAGCAATCACTATCTATCTTAAAGTCTTTGGTTTGACGCAGCCATGGCACGAACGGGGCTCGAACTTACAACCTCCCGGTTATGAAGCTAACGCTCTACCACTGAGCTACCGCGACCGGTTTAAAAACCTATAAGACTGGAGTATCACACTTGCCATCCTCGATGTAGCAATTGTATGCAGTACGATACCTTGCAATTCTTTGAAAGCATTTAGTGATATTGTATCATTAGAAGTCTCAGTGGTATCGGATGGATATGTAAAGGGAATGGAAGGATGAGGGTCAGAAAGGAGGTGGGGGAAAGGGTTTGAGGAATGAGAGAGTGACTAAAGAGAAAGGACATGGAGACAAGATAGAGAGAAAGGGAGAGAGGATGGAAGGCTGAAGCTGTCAGAGAAGATTCCAGTCCACAGTATACACATGTACGATAACAAAACTGTTACTAACATCAGAAATGGGGATCAGAGGGCTTTGTGTTTGTAGATGTAAGAGTCCTAATGAATACTAACCGTAAAATAAGTTGATCACCCCATTCCTTGTCAGTAGCCATTCTAGAGAGATATTCATCCCAGGTTTCAGTAGATAAAAACATTCCTAAATGAGTCCCATCTTCGTGATTGGGGTTTGCTCTTAAAAATTCTACTGCTAGATGGCGTAGTTTGCTGGCTGTCCAATGAAATTGCCCATTCATTCTCAGCTGGTCAACGACAGAGCGGAACAGACAGTTTCCGTCAGGAACAACGTCATGAATTTCACAGTCAATGCTGTCAGTCAGTTGTTCCATGATATTTATCATATTTCCTGTCTTGCAGCTTTTGCACTGTCCACAACCTTAAAAACGTGAACATAGCATTAGGAGCTAAACTCTGTTCTGTTCCACTGTGTTCTAAAGAATAGAACCACGGATCTTCGAAAAAAAATTCTTAGAAACATACAGTAAACACGGTTTCAGCGAACACGCTTATAATGAATAAATGACGTCGCCATGTAATGTCAAGATCTCTTGTGTGTTTGAAGAAAAAGTCGAAAAATATATAATCGAAAGTTTTTGGACGATCAGGCGGTTATTATTTTCTAATATCAGGAAATATTAAAACGATCTCTTGCAAAATAGATTCGGTAAATAAGACCAACTCGATTGAAATTAGCGTGTCTTAAATTGTATAGATCTCACACTGACACAATAAGAAAATACAGAGAACCACACGGAGAGCAATGATTAATTCAGTGAACCATTAGTCCAAGTTTTACAATTTTGTTAGGCTATTTTACATTTACTTCAACTGTAATGAAAATAAATCCTTATGTGTGTCTACTCATTCGATAATCACATATCCAATTTCAGATGCCAAAGTTGAGTCATTATAGAACTACATTCGGCACAAAGTCCTATAAATCTCGTAATAATCACTAAACTCTGACGACACTTAAACTTGATCTGTAGACATACAGTAGTTAACAACATACCAATTTTCAGCTTTCTAAATCAAATTAAGGTAAAAAGAAATTCGGAAAAAAAATATTGAAGAAGTCAATTCAACCATAAAACTAAGTTCTAATAGGTCAACCATAACAAAAGTGAAGTTTGATCTTTATCTACTCATGAATTAGGTAACCACATATTAAATTTGAGATTCCTTGTGTTGAAGTACATGTAATGACGAAAATAGTCCGGAAAAGGCACAAAGTCCCATAAATCTCGTAAAAGTCACTCAAATCTCGTAAAATCACTCAGTTTTGATGCATACATGTACAGTGGTAAGTCACATTCCAAATTTCAGCTTCCTAGATTAATTTATGATGAAATCAATTCCATAAAACTATATTGTGACAGGTGGGTAGACGGAGTACAGACTAATAATCCCCCTCAGCCCCAATCGGCAGTCCTCGTATGATTCCGACAGCGAGAACTAATTAACTACTGGAAACCATGTACTACATATTGTTGATTTAAGGTATTCAATGTATAACGAAAGAATAAGGAGCAAATTTGAATGATTCAAAATAAATGTTTACTGTTATATAATGAAAATAGGGAATTAGAGATCAAATTCAAATGACTGGTAAATGATTAGAAGTTGACCTATTTGCACTTGTGACATTTTGAAGAATTATCTACCCTTAGTAAAAATAAGAAAAATCCAATTTTCTAAAAGTGTGTGTGGTAAATGAATAATGATATTTCATATTTTCATAAAAGTAAAGTGTGTATCACTTTTTACCAAGACATTTGTTTGAAAATATATGATTCCTTTTAAAAATATTTACAGAAAGCATGCTCTTCTCATAGATTGCAATGTTAAATTCTACATATATTGTAGGTGAAATAAATCAAGCAGTAATCAAAATTTTGAAAATGTATATGTTGGATTATTTTTACTTGACAACCCTTTCGAAATGATACCAGGATTACAAAAATCCCACCATCCATTTACTAGATATGAAATATGGTCGTTATACATTGAATACCTTAAAACTTAAATTGTTAAAATACTCCAAACCAAACAGTTAATAACTTAATAGAGTGAAATACATGTTCAAAGTTTAGATATGTAAATGAGGATGTATCAATCATTCTCAAAACGCATAAGCTCATTACTAAACAAGAGGCCCATGGGCCACTTCGCTCACCTGAGTCACCTTGGCCCATATCTGAAGAATTTCCATATATATTTGCATGTAAAACCTTAGTCCCTATTATGGCCCAAACTACCCTTTGCAAACTTGAATCTACACTATGTCAGAAAGCTTTCATGTAAATCTCAACTTCTTTGGCCCAATGGTTCTTGAGAAGAAGATTTTTAAAGCTTTTTCCTATATTTGTATGTAAACCTTTGATCCCCCCCCACTTGTGGCCACATCCTACCCCCCGGGGGCCATGATTTGAACAAACTTGAATCTGCACTATGTCAGAAAGTTTTCTTGTAAATATCAGCTTTTCTGACTCAGTGGTTGAGAAAAAGATTTTAACTATATATTTGTATGTAAAACTTTGATCCCCCTTGTGGCCCCATCCTACCCCCGGGGGCCATGATTTGAACAAACTTGAATCTGTAATATGTTAGAAAGCTTTCAGTTAAATTTCAGCTCTTCTGGTCCAGTGGTTCTTGAGAAGATTTTTAAATGACCCCACCCTATTTTTGCATTTTTGTGATTATCTCCCCTTTGAAAGGAGCATGGCCCTTCATTTGAACAACCTTGAAAGCCCTTCACCCAAGGATGCTTTTGGCCATGTTTGGTTGAAATTGGCCCAGTGGTTCTGGAGAAGAAGTCGAAAATGTGAAAAGTTTAACAGACAGACGGACAGATAGACAGACAGACAGACGACGGACAAAAAGCGATCAGAAAAGATCACTTGAACCTTCGGTTCAGGTGAGCTAAAAAACGTTCATGACAACTTCAGTTAACTTTCCATTTTTTGTACGATCAAACAAAAAACATGCTAAATGCATACACGGTGGGTGACAGGGTATCATCTAGAAATCTTATAAAGAAACAGGCATAATCAATAACCTTGAAGTAGACTGAGATAATTATTACATTACGATAAAGATATCGTGCAAGTGTAAAATCGTGCCTCAAAGGAGATACTGAAAGGACATGCACAAAGACACCAACATCTAGTAGTCAGGAAAAAAATCATCAAATGTCCACCTACACAAAGCTAATCAAGTTCTGATGTCAGTCACCTACCAATTATGATATGTGATACATGTATGTGCTTTATATGGACCTTTGTATCTTACACATTGGAGAGTTCCAAAAAGTATATACTTCATCAATACAAGCTAATTAATGAACAAATGAAGATAACGAACAGTGATCAATCTAAAAAAAAAAAAAAAAAAACCCTATAAAAGATACAAAATTAAGTGAAGAACGAACATATATCCCTAGATTTACCATAGGTGGGATCAAGTCCCCAGGAGGAATAAGCATCTCCTGTCGATTGGTCACAACCGTCGTGATCCCTATATTTTGAAATGGTAAACGGAGTAATATGTAGCCAAGAACGACCTAACAATTGATATGAAACATGTCAGGCAGCTTTCGACCTAATGACAGTTGTATTTATATATTAGATCGTTATAACGACCATAGAATTTGCAAAATACTGGCTTTAAACGAAACTGTTGAAACACTTGTTATTTTTTAATAGCCTGTTTCAATATTTTTTTAAAAAAAAAAGAAAAGACTGCTGATATGCAGAACATACAAGACATAGAATATTATGAAGTGATTATTTATTTATTTGCTAAAACAGTGGTTTGCTTTATGCTGTTTGCTGCTATAGTGTAAAATATCATGGTATATAGGAACAGTACACTCTTTTCCGACTTAGCAGTGGATATTTTGGGAATTTTATGTTAAATAAACAAGCTCCATGATAAAAATATCAAGGTTGACATTTCTATACATGTGTAAAACGGTTTGTCCTTGTTAATGTGTAGGGGATACTTAATAAGTTAGTGCTTAAGAAACATCTAAAGTTAGTGACAGCCTTTTGTGCATACAAGTATGTACATGTATACATGTAAATGTGAAGATAACGAACAGTGGGCAATCTCCTTACAAAATCGAGAACAGGGCACACACGACCCCTCCGAAACACCAGATAGGGGATCAGGTGCCTAGGAGGAGCGAGCAGTCTCTGTTGACCGGTCACGCCCATCGTGGGCCCCTTGTCCTGCCGTGTTAGGTAAACGTAATACGTAGTCAAAATCAGTTTGAGGAGACCGACCTAACATTTTGCGTGACACAAAACCCCACCCCATCACGGATTTGTTTGTAAAGAAGACTACGCTAATGATCATAGTATTTGCAAAGTCCTGAATTTAAACGAGACCATCGAAACTCCCGAAACATTGACTCGATTTGTCAGTGGCCTGTTTCGGTCTAGAAGGGGGTGATACACAGATCATATATAATTACCGTCAGCATATCCGTAGATACATGGGTATATACCTGAAAAGCAATACACCATTTCCTTTTAGATTCAAAATTTCGTATATCCTTCCGAAATAGAACTTTATCTCATAGACTAGTATAAAAATTTACGAATTACAACATCATTTACCTACCGGTACTTGTATAGAGGTTTTGTCTTGAGCTTTTGGGGGGTTCTCTTTCAAGATCGCTGTAATCAAAGAGATATTTCTGCTCTACCTCCTGTCCGCCTATACTGCGAGTCCCATGGGTGAGGCAGTCAGTTTGATGTTCCGTGTGGTTGTGGTGACAGTGGTGGTGCTGGTGGTGACAGTGGTGGTGCTGGTGGTGACAGTGGTGATGCTGGTTGTGCTGATGTGTTTGGTAGTAGTCGTCGTCATCATCGTTTACATCGTCAGAATAATCATCGGCTGTGTCAAAAGTACATTCCCTTTACAAGCCAGTTTGGCTCATTTATTTTATTCTGTGCTTATACATGTAAAATGAAATAATAATAATAAATAAATAACATTTATATAGCGCATTATATAAAACCAAGTACATGTACTCTAGGGCGCTTTACAACGGTAGCGGTGAGGAATACAACAATAAGAAACAATTAAATGAAATTAAATGACAGTATGGCATAAAATCTTACATCTATAAAATTATCAAAATAAAACATTTAGTATTATTAAGATCGATAGTTTAGAGGTTTTTAGTTTGTCTGTTTGTTTGTTTTTGGTATAACACAATGTTCAGTATCTAAAGAAGTACTCTAAATTGTTAAGTGAATATGGAATGAATACTTGTCTGCAAGGTTTCGTTGCTAAAGCATACTACTACGACTTGTAACCCGAAAAGTATTGTAAGTATCACCCAGAATGGATTGCTGAACATTTTTATCCTGGTAATTTGACTTTTCAAATTCAGGCGTCATTCATAAGATATAGAGAATCGACATATAAAACTTTAGTGCCTATGGTTGGATAGTAATTGAGGTATCATCCAGAACCATGATATTTGGCTAGAGACCTATAACCTTTTGCGTTTCATGATGCCGAAGACAGGATGTTCAAAACATACAT
>NC_079165.1:84406682-84432489 GCF_947568905.1 Ostrea edulis | reverse complement strand
TTTTGTCATGTAATGTTAGTTCTAACTCATAAAAAACTAAACCCTTCAACTTGACGGCTGTTTATTATCGAAATATTCAGTAAAATATGTCAATCACCCGGTCGTGGGTAGAGCTCACTGCTTTTTGAGTTCTCAATCGGCGATTTAACAATAAAAATATAAGTATTATGACTTGTTTACCTGCATCTATAAATCCACTTCTTCCTCTTTTTTGCACAAGTAGGGAATCTATATAGGCTGTAGGTTCATTTTAACGCTGCCATCTGAGCATAACCAAAGCAAAACAAAGTGACTTTTTTCGACTGCTGCCCGGAAGTAGTAAATCGAAAGTGAAAGTAAACGAGGACTTTCCGACCCTATACCCAACACGTGTTCTCAGCTTCACAGCTTTTATTCCAACTCCAAAATGAGGGCTGCAGTAGTTAATCAATTACAGTCAAGGGGGAGTAACTCTAGATATAACAGACATTAGATGTGAAAGTCACGGGTCTGTCGGTTATAATCTTAAAAAAGCGGAAGCCCCTTGTCACAATAGGCCCTGAGTATGAGATACAAAAAATGTAGAGCCTACACAATTAAATGTACGGTTGTAAGCGCCATGAATTAGGAGGTTATAAATTTTTTTATCGTACTCAAACTCGGCTACTCTGAGCAAGCTCCAAGTGTCCTCGAGAAATCTTGTGCATGTATCCATTTGCGTATGAGAATGATTTTATAAAAGTTTTATAACTTCACTTTTGTGTATGAGTACGATTTAGAGCATGGAGTTTGAGTATGAAAACGTGTTCAAAAGTTTTAAAACCTCCAGGCCTGGCAATGTCTCTACATGAGTGAAAAGACTGTAGTGCGACGAATAACAACATAAAACAATTACATTATCTTTAACTCGTATAATTGATAACAAAAGGCAAATGATATGATGTTCATCAACTTTTGTACACATACATGTATATCAAGTTTTTGAGTGTCGTAAGTACATTTTGATATATTGAGAACTGTACAATATATTCAGACCCTCTTTATACAGTATTTTCGTAGTCCACTATAAATATTTCATCCAAAATATTTAGATGAAAAGACATTCGTAGGGAAATACCTACATCTAACAGATGTAGTTTTGCTCGTAAATATACACCGTGGTAGTATAGAAACATGTACAATGTAGAAACTTGTGGAAAATGTAGATATGGGAAGCGAATGATATCTCGACATGGCTAGGTAAACAAGAGAATATCATTGGCAGCTGTGTTTTCAGATTGAATGGGTCTCTAATGAATGTTTTTAAAAGGTACAACTTATGTCTTGGTAAGCGAGCAGGGGTAAATATTTTGAGTATTCTTTAATATAATGGAGTTGGTGATGTAGACATTTGGAAATATTGTACATCTAAATTGTGCAGAAAAAGTAGCACCATAACCTGCATGTTTTACAGTAGATGGATTCGCAGCTCTCCAATTTATCCCAACGTTCCCCAGAGAGCTATGGTTCCTACAAAGCTGAGAAATTAAAAACCAACATAGCAAAGAAACCAGAGTTTGCACGAAAGCTTCCTTGTTTCAATAATACAAAGTTATTCAAACCATGAGCCCGCGGTCACGGTAGATCCATGAGTCAAAATTTTATATGGGAATATAAATGAACATCTTCCCAAGAACCACAAAGGTGCAATTTATCATATCAATCTGCAAGCGTCATTGTCTAGTGTAAATTCAAGTTTGTTCAAACCAGGACTTCCATGGACAGTTTGGGACAATAATATGGGTTTCAATTATTTACTTGAGGAATAAATTAATTTTTTTAAGTATGCATTAGGGTATGAACTGGTCCGTTTTACGCCTGCATACTTCATGATGCACGTTTCGTGTAATGTATGCCGGCATGTAACGTTGCTGTTTGTATGCCGGCGTATAACATTGCTGTTTGTATACCGGCGTGTAACGTTGCTGTTTGTATACCGGTGTGTAACGTTGCTGTTTGTATACCGGCGTATAACATTGCTGTTTGTATGCCGGCGTGTAATGTTGCTGTTTGTATGTCGGCGTGTAATGTTGCTGTTTGTATACCGGTGTGTAACGTTGATGTTTGTATGTCGGCGTGTAACGTTGCTGTTTGTATGCTGGCGTGTAACGTTGCTGTTTATATACCGACGTATAACGTTGTTGTTTATACCCTCATTTTTTTTTCAAAACTGCAATTTCTTATATCTACAATCTATTTTCATTTTTGTCAGATAATTCCCAATCGTTAAAAAAGTCGTATTAAACTTATCAAAATTCATAGGCACATCGTTCACATTCATGGAAAAATGACTCTCATTTCAATGGGTAGATATATCGAAGGCAAAATCTTTCAAAATGTAAAAATGTAGAAATATAAAATTCTTATAACCATCCCAAGGATACATCATTTCAAATGAATATTTAAGTATCCTCATGTACATTCATTTGTAGATAGCACGTTGGATTTCCATACAGGCTTTAGCATGGCAAATGCCTGTCTTCCTTTGCTTATCCTAGAATTAATGTCTTCTTCCGTCCCACCTGTTTTGCTTACAATACTTCCCAAGTATGTAAATTGGTCTACTTCCTCAATATCTTCATCTTCAACTGATGTTCCACGCAAACGTAAAATCTATTCTACTCTATGGATCTGAAACCTGGAGATTTACCAAAGGACTCCAACACAAAATCCAGGTGTTTGTCAATAAATGTCTTCGTTATATATGTAGAATATGAATATGGTGGCCTCGAACCATTAGTAACAAGAACCTCTATATTCAAACAAAGCAAGACCCAGCGAATGAATAAATTAAAAAACGATCTTGGCAGTGTATTGGACATACTTTGAGAAAACCTGTGAACATAACAAAACTGACGTTGGACTGGAATCCACAGGGATGCAGGAAACAAGGGAGACCAACACACAGCTGGAGAAAAACAAGGCTGAAAGAACTAGATAACATTGGAACCACCTGGAGAGAAGTCAAACAAATTGCTCAAAACTGAGTTAGATGGAGGATGACTGTTTCAGCCCTATGTTCCGTAAGGGACGAAGAGGACTAAGTATGTACAGTCATGTTTGTTCATACATGTACAATGTACATATACTTAAGGCAAAGTTGGATCTACAAATGGGATTTGAAATGTTTACATAGCGATATATCATATTAAAAAGAAGTTGATGAAAACAGCCTTCTCATGAACCACTTTGTTTGGTTGCTGTTTCACTCATGTAGAGACACCACTAGCTTTAGTTGACCAATGAAAGGTGAAGATAACGAACAGTGATCAATCTCATAACTCCTATAAACAATACAAAATAGATAGTTGGGCAAACACGGACCCCTGGACACACCAGAGGTGGTATCAGGTGCCTAGGAGGAGTAAGCATCCCCTGTCGACCGGTCACACCAATATATAGAGTTTACGGCCGTAACAGTGATGAACCTTAAGTTTGTCGTACCGACCCTGTTTTCAATGTCATAAACCGAAACACTCGTGCCTTTCACTTCTAATACCGGACGCTTAGCGAAGGTACAGCCACTACCAATGTTAAACGTCTTAGGTTTGACGCGACGTCGGGATCGAGAATCGAACACGGGACTTCCGGTTGCGAAGTGAAGGACAAACATACATGTGCCAGCAGCCTCGTGTAAAATAAATTAGAGTTTGTTCAAACTATGATCTCTCAGTATGGGTGAGGCAACAATTGAGATTTAGATAGGAAAATCATTGTAAAGTTTTTCAAAACTCATAATGATAGAGTTCGTGAAATCATTGTGTAACCATGTTCTTGTAGACTCGGGCTTAATCACACCACCACCCCTAGGACAGTAGAACTTTTATCGACATCGTGTGAAGTTTACATTTGGTTATAGATGGATGTTTTAGAAGAGTTTTCCAGGCTCTTTTGACATCCCCACAGATATTAACCTTATTTCTAGTGTGTAGTGATGATCTAACTAGACATCCCCGCAGACATTAAGCTCATTTTCGGGTTGTATGTAGTCGTGACAATCACACTCGATCTGGCTAATGTCGCCGGCATCAACGTCAGTTTTTATTCTATCGGCTTCTGAAGTCAGTACAAGAGACTTTGTTAAATGAGGAGAAAAATCACATAGGAAAACATATCAGGTTCTTGGTAAATGCATAGATTGTGAGAATGATATTTGAATTTTGTGTAAGGTCTTCTTCCGCGTGTGACTGAATTCATCGATAGATGACTCGAATGATGGTTTGATAAACAGCACTTTTTGCGGTTCCCCTGGAATTGATAAACGTATTGACAATAATCTTAAAACAGTACTGAGTTGTCGAACTCCAGTCAAGTTTCCTCTCTAATAGGAAATGATAAGGACTGGTCGTTACATTTTCAAACAAGATGTGTTTGTGAAACACTGATGCCCCCGTATGGAAGCAAGTAATGTGGTACACAAAGAAAGGTCTTGTCACAGGGAAATGAAAGCCCTATCACCAATCATTGACAAGTTATTGCATAGGTTATTTTTTTAAAAAGTATGTCATACCCCGAGGACACTGTCACGGTCATAAGTGGGTGCCAAAAGAAAAGGTTAGTCATAAAAATATGAAAGCCAATTCATTCATTCAAACGTTATGGCCAAGGTTTTCGTGGACAGACAGACCGACAGAACATAAACTACGTATATGACCCCGTATCTCCGATTACGGGGGGATTTTCAAGTTTCATATTAATGGTAAATACGATATCACTTATATATCAATCATACATCATATATGCATAACAAACACAGATTTAGTGTGTCACTTTGTTAGGTATTAAACAGGATAAATTTATCAAACCTCCCCCGTCATGTTTTCATGTGTTGCTATATTACACGGGGGGTAACCACGTTAACGAAATGACCAACATTTTGACCTGTGAATTAGTATTGAAACATGGCGTTTGCTGTCAATAAGTGGCATATAACACCGTAACAACAGTTAAACAATGAACGAATAACAAACGGAATGAACACTGAAATGTGCTGAACATTCGTCTTCACAAAGTCACGCCTTTGGTGCATATTTTTTCGGATTCTTTGGATTTCTGTTTTGGCGTGGCTGTGTCCTTTACAGAGATTCGTTTTGATAGCGATGTGTGTCGATTGTTGAGGATATTGCATGTAGATCGACAACAGAGTGCTGGTGTGAGGTGACCAATTCCGACAGGCCGCGGTCCGAATCGGTCCCCCTCCTTATAGTTTGCTCTTCACCAGCCGAAGTCCTTCCTAGTAAAGATAGAAGGGTGTACATACTGTCAGCCCATCAGAGCTTAGGTTTATTTCTTACAATAAAGACCATTCATCTTACTTCATTCTATTGTAAGCATGTACATATATACTGTAAACAAACTTAAATTCACTTCCGATTACTTTCGTTTTGAATTGATGGTGTTCATGCACATTCTATAGAAATATTACCGCTAAGTTCTAATTACTGCAGTGTTGATTTCACGATTTTCTACTCAATGAAATTTACACTGTAGTGAAAGCAAGGCCGAATACAGTGTGCATCTGTGTGTGTAAATACTATATCAAGTCTATATTCTTGTCGTGCTTTTTTTTAGATACATTTTGTACGACAAGTCCCCAGTATACTCTCATCGTCGGCCGACCCTCGCTCGGTGGAGTGTACACGTAGACTTGCACTCTAGGACTTGTGAATGATATAATTCAGTCAGACAATAATCATGTCGTTTTTGCACACCAGAATCAACACTTTACAGAGTTCAAGTGTGAGGATGAGGAAAACTGTGGTGAAGAATTGAAAAGTCAAAGAGAGGTGAGTCGTCTGTGCAACAAAATCAAAATGCTAATAGAAAATTAAAATCTTCACTGGACTGTTTTGTAGAAACAGTATTATCACCGATAACACTCTTAAAAGTTTACACCGTCGGATAGCTACGGATTATTATCCAATCAAAATAAATTCTTTACGCTAATGTCATAGCCTTACTAGAGCGGTAATTAAAGAATTATTTAGATAAAACAAGTTCTATGAACCTATAATACTGATTTCCAGTTGTTTAACTTTACTTGCTGAGAATACCGTACTCCCAGAGGCATCTATGTTGTGGAGGAAGATGTTGAAATATATTTGTACATGTAACAGAGAACGATGATGGAGGAACTAAAACCTGTACAGTGTGTGGTGAGAATGAATTCTGAGATATACATGTTTGTGTAGAGTATGGTGAGAGAGGCGTCTGAGATATACTTGTTTGTGTAGAGTATGGTGAGAGAGGCGTCTGAGATATACTTGTTTGTGTAGAGTATATAATTATTTGTGTAGAGTATGATGAGAGAGTTGTCTGAGATATACATGTTTGTGTAGAGTATGGTGAGAGAGTTGTCTGAGATATACATGTTTGTGTAGAGTATGGTGAGAGAGACGTCTGAGATATACATGTTTGTGTAGAGTATGGTGAGAGAGACGTCTGAGATATACATGTTTGTGTAGAGTATGATGAGACAGACGTCTGAGATATACATGTTTGTGTAGAGTATGGTGAGAGAGACGTCTGAGATATACTTGTTTGTGTAGAGTATGGTGAGAGAGGCGTCTGAGATATACTTGTTTGTGTAGAGTATATAATTATTTGTGTAGAGTATGATGAGAGAGACGTCTGAGATATACTTGTTTGTGTAGAGTATGGTGAGAGAGACGTCTGAGATATACATGTTTGTGTAGAGTATGGTGAGAGAGACGTCTGAGATATACATGTTTGTGTAGAGTATGGTGAGAGAGACGTCTGAGATATATTTGTTTGTGTAGAGTATGGTGAGAGAGACGTCTGAGATATATTTGTTTGTGTAGAGTATGGTGAGAGAGTTGTCTGAGATATACATGTTTGTGTAGAGTTTATAATTATTTGTGTAGAGTATGATGAGACAGACGTCTGAGATATACTTGTTTGTGTAGAGTATGGTGAGAAAGACATTTGAGATATAATTGTTTGTGTAGAGTATGATGAGAGAGACGTCTGATATATGCTTGTTTTTATGTATAGAATGAGACATAAAGGGGTGAGAGAGGACCTGGAATATACCTGTTTGGAAGCAGCGTGTGTTAGGTTAGAGAGGAACTTAAGATACACCTGTGTGAAGGTGAGATAGAACCTGAGATACACCTGTGAGAGGTGAGATAGGACCTGAAATACACATTTGTGAGGTGATATAGGACCTGAGATACACCTGTGTAAGGTGAGATAGGACCTGAGATACACCTGTATGAGGTGAGATAGGACCTGAGATACACCTGTGTGAGGTGAGATAGGATCTGAAATACACCTGAGTGAGGTGAGATAGGACCAGAAATACACATTTGTGAGGTGAGATAGGACCTGAGATACACCTGTGTGAGGTGATAGAGGAACCTGAGATACACCTATGTGAGGTGAAATAGGACCTGAGATACACCTGTGTGAGGTGAGATAGGCCCTGAAATACACATTTGTGAGGTGAGATAGGACCTGAGATACACCTGTGTGAGGTGAGAGAGGACCTGAGATACACCTGTGTGAGGTGAGAGGACCTGAGATACACCTGTGTGAGGTGAGATAGGACCTGAAATACACCTGAGTGAGGTGAGAGAGGAACCTGACATACACTTGCTTGTGTGAAATAGGAACTGAGATACACCTGTGTGAGGTGAGATAGGACCTGAGATAAACCTGTGTGAGGTGAGAGAGGACATGAGATACACCTATGTGAGGTGAGATAGGACCTGAGATACCCCTGTGTGAGGTGAGATAGGACCTGAGATACACCTGTGTGAGGTGAGATAGGACCTGAGATACACCTGTGTGAGGTGAGATAGGATCTGAGATACCCCTGTGTGAGGTGAGATAGGACCTGAGATACACCTGAGTGAGGTGAGAGAGGAACCAGAGCTAGACCTGCTGATGTGAGTGTTGAAAAAAGACGCTATACCTGCTTGTCTCAGTAAGACTGGTAATTTTCTTCTTCCTAATCCCGATTTCTCTAGCTGTGATATAATGGAATGTTTGAAAATTTTATGACTGTAAAACGGTATATATTCAGCTTTATACAACAGCATTAACAAACAAGTACCCTTGCAATATAGTTTATTTGAATAAATTCGTACTTTTGACACAGGTGTATCATGCGCAAGTTTGTACGATAGGCCAGTTTATAAATAGCAGTCTTGTCTGTGGGTTGACATGTATGCAGATCGCAGATGAGGACATATTATATCTACGATTTCTTGATTAATTGCGGCACATACATATGTATATGTTAGTGCATTTGGTAGATTAAATCACCTGTCATGTCGCTCTACTATTATCAACATACGTATAAATAAAGATTTTCTATGTAATACTATATTTTTCATTTCGAAAGAAGGTGCGAAATTACAGCAAAAATACTGCGATAAGATAAGTGTCAAACATTGCAGTATTTTAATGCTAGCCTATAGACTGACACTTATCTCATCGCAGTATTTTAATGCTGTAGGCTAGCATCAAAAATACATATTGTGATGGGGTAAGTGTCAATCTGTAGGCTAGCATTAATTTTGCCCCTTAGTCACTTTTCTTCCCAACGAAAATGGCTATATAGTAAATTTACTTCTTGGGGGAAAATTACCTCCCTTTTTTAAAATGTTTTACGGAGAACCCATCGGGCTTTAATTAGCTGTGGTTTGGGAGAGATGAACCGTGGGTATCGGCCTGGATAGTTCGGTGGTTGTTATTCCGTTTTAGCACCTAACTAGTAATTCTGGAACCCAGGATTCGATTCCCGGTCAAACTATGAACAATCTCCATTCCTGTTAATACCGCGAGTTAAATAAAGTTTGCATCTAAAAGTGCATTTTCGATTATATCATAATCATTTAACAACTTTTTTTGTCCTCCACTATTACCGAAAAGTGGATGGATAATTCTTATGACTCAAATAAGACCGTGTTCATAAATTAAAGGCCAAGGTTAAAATTATTATATTTTAGAAAATTCCTGATCGATACCTTTAGTTCTATTTGACTTTTTGCAATGGAATGTAATACGATAATCGTGTTTCCGTAAAATGCTAAAATACCTGATTTACATGTGTATAATAGAAAAGTCCGCTATTGATTTTGAGTTAATTAGGTTGAACGTCAAGGTCATTTATTCATGTATTATTTGAGCTTTTGCAATGAAACTTAAAGTAATGACTCCCTATAATTTTACAGAAGACACTTCGTGATTTTGAATTCTGGCGATCAAGGGTAGACGTCACAGAGAGGTATTTTCTTCCTCCTGCTGTTTTTTAGCTTTGAGTGGGTTGGGGGGGGGGGGGGGGGGGGAGTGGGCATAGATTGTCTTTAATTATCTTATTTCATTTGTTTCATCAGATTACTGAGAAGATATTTATGTGGTGAATCATATGATAAATTTATACAATTTAGACTGGATGACTTCAATATGAATCAAAATCTTGGACTGTTTTATTCTATACTGATTAATTATAAATCTAGACGTAATTATCTGGGTTTTCTGACTAAGGCCTATGTGATAAGTATATACATACACCTCTGGACTGAAGGATCTGTACTGTCTGTAATTCAAGACAATTAGTAGATGAAATGCATTTTATTTTAGAATATAAAGCTTTTTTAGATGTAAGAAAGAACTTTTTGGACATGAACACTGACCAGTATTAAACTGCTGATAGTAACGATCGTTACTATCATCCCAAGATGGCGGAAGGAAATTCCGGAAAGACCACGTTTACTTATTATATCTATTTGTATATTGTTTATTTGCAAATGATATGTAGGTAAGAAATATCATACACTAGCAACAATTACGATCAGGTGTTATTTTATCTTTAATACGGCTCATATGAACAGAAAATTCGTCGTTGAAAAAACAGCGAGGATGATAGTAACGGAAATGAATGATGATAGTAACGTAAAACTTTCGTTACTATCATCCTCGCTGTTTTTTCAACGACGAATTTTCTGTTCATATGAGCCGTATAAAAGATAAAATAACACCTGATCGTAATTGTTGCTAGTGTATGATATTTCTTACCTACATATCATTCGCAAATAAACAATATACAAATAGATATAATAAGTAAACGTGGTCTTTCCGGAATTTCCTTCCGCCATCTTGGGATGATAGTAACGATCGCTACTATCAGCAGTTTAATACCAGTGATGAAATTCTGATACAAATCAAATACTTTTAGATTCTGTGAATTGAAGTTATTTTTAAAACTGAAAACTATGAAAGCTCTCTGCATGTTTTTACTAAATATTTATTACTCAGTCTGTCCTCCTTGATTCTATACATCTTGTGTACCTGTGCCTTTTTTCTAGTATAATCAATATTGTACCTCTGACAAATTACCTAATTACAAATTTATAAATTGCACCTGGTGTACCAATGTATAGTTGGTTTGAGTGAATAAACTGAATTGAATTGAAGATACACTAACGACTATTTTATTACCAAAATTGTTCAGGGGTGAACATAGTCAAACATTTCATGCTCAATAATTCAAAACCTTTATCACTCAAAGGTATTTTGCAAGGGGAAGCCCTCGAAGAAATTGTCTTTAGATAATAGAAATAGTAACATATATTAATTTTTGCTTGAGATCTTTAACTGAATAAGTGACATCAATAATTCAATGAATCCCCACAATGATTACGTTTTGCCAGCACCAATTTAGCAAAGGGATTTACGATAACTTCCGTTCAATTCGAACGCACAATGTTCAGAATTTAAGATATCACCGAATTGTTAAAACGTCTCGTGTGCATATGATAAATGAAAAACATCCCCAAAATAAGTAATAAATCAATGTATTTCTAACCTACCAATTATTACCATATACCCCAGTAGATTGTCAACAATTCGATGTTTATGAAAATAAAATAAATATTTAAAAATTGTTTATACTAAAGCCTTCGGGAACATTGATAATATATATATATTCTTTTAATTTCTATGTTCAAAGATCGATAACTCACTCGCTGTGTAGGTGTATATTGAACACACCCAGCCAGTATGAAACTTAGATATATGTACGCTGGTATTCTTACTCTCATCTACCGACGTTGTTCTGTTCCATTATATCTTTTTGTTAATTTGATTGGGTGTTTTGTTTGTTGTTATGTTTTTGTTTTTTTGTTTTTTTTATTTTTGGGTTGTTGTTTTTTAGATAAAGTGCAACTTATGATTTTCAAAATCACGTATGTTAAGAATTCTAACAAATAAAGTTGGTATAAATATACCTTAGTTTTCAACATCTCAACAAGATATATATATATATATATATATATATATCCCAACAAATATACTTAGATATGTACAAAATTCTCGTTGTGTGTATTTTCACTGTTTTTGTGATATGTAATTAAGCGTCATAAATTTAAAAATCTTACACGAATAAGAGAAACGCATTAATAATAAATTCATGAACGTGCTTATTTCTATCGAATAACGAAAAATTTATCCAACGAAAATAAGTATAGTATTTACTGTGTAATCTCGGTCTTTCTGGGCCATTGTTCTTCTTTTCTTCCATGGCTACAAAGAGAATCAGTACGTGAAATAATAAACATGTGTATACATGTACATTGGATGTCTCGTAAAACCAGTTTACATCACACAAAAAACCCAGTTTACATCACACACAAAAAAGTTTACATCACAAAAACCCCCAGTTTACATCACAAAAAACCCCCAGTTTACATCACAAAAAAACCCAGTTTACATCACAAAAAACCCAGTTTACATCACAACCCCACCCCCCCCCCCCCCCCCCACCCCCCCAAAAAACCCAGTTTACATCACAATAGCATTAGGAACGATTGCAATCATTTAGCTGGGTTTTGTGGAAACGGGGAACGATGAACGAGCTGGGGAATGTTAACATAAATGACTAGACGTTAAGGACACTTGCTATCAACAAAACTGGATGTAGGGATTGATGTATATATTAATTAGTACAAATATTCAATTCCTGAAATATTAGGAGCTTGTATATTTTCTAAGATGTTGAAATATTGTGATAGAATTAAGATTGCTTCTCTATATATAAATCTATACAAAGTTTTCACTCTGAATTGGACATAACTAAAAAATCGTTGTAAAAAATTTAAATTCATTTATATCAATTTTGGTAAAGGTTTGCCTGTAGCAAGTGGCCGTAAGTCTCATAGATAAAAGGTGAAGATAACGAACAGTCACCAATCTTATAACTCCTGTAAGGAACAACAAAATAGAGTATTGGGCAAACACGAACCCCTGGATATAACAAAGGTGGGATCAGGTGCCTAGGAGGAGTAAGCATCCCCTGTCGACCGGTCACACCCGCCATGAGCCCTGCGTCTTAATCAGGTAAACGGAGTAATCAGATATCATTTGACCCAGTGGCAGTTTGTATTGGCAAACTAAATCATCATAACAACCATACAATTTGCGAAATGCTGACTTTATACCAGACTGTTCAAACCCCTGTAACATCAGCTTGTTTGTAAGTATCCTGCCTCGATTTAAAATCTGATAATACGCAGAACAAGCTCTTGCGTATCGAATCAGTTGAGAGATATAAACACCATATGAAGGTGATAATGGAATATTGAATATCTTTGTTCACTCCATAGGTTATCAGCTTTTGTAATTGTACGCGTTCAGGGACATTTAGCAGAGAGGGTTCGTCCTTGTTCAAATGTCTATCATGACAACAGACCTCGGATTTTATCAAACATGTTTCCGAAAGCCTGCCCATTTCACATGTAATATCGAGCAGTTGAAAAATAAACATTTATCTTCTCTAAGGACTCGAATCCACGATAACCCGCTCACGAGTTCAAGCGAGCGCCCTTCCGACTGAGCTATCACGATGATTGAGTGAGGAATGGCACTACCCAATATTGAATAATGTAAATATATACTCACATACAGGTAAATTATGATGAGAAAGCCGACATTATAGATGACATATATGACGCCAAGGGCGATGAGGACTATCGTTTCTGCTCGGTCAGCGATAGTTTCTTGGACAACAGTGACCAGAGCATGCCACACACACACTGCTGACAGCATGATCATTGCCGCTAGTAGATACTTATCCTGAAATATACTCACTCCATTTACACAGGTATATGTACAACTATAAACAGGACTTGATAAGGTAATCTATTCTGTAATAATACATCCAGATTTAGCATACAAATACTAGTTAGGGAGGAATATCTCTTGATATCAACCTCAGCAATTCAAATATAAACATCTTCATAATAACTTACACGACAACGCTTTGCATACATATTGAAAATTGCATGCAAATCAAGGTTTTTCCCTGAAAAACTGCACATGGTATCACAAAATATCATTATACTGATTGTCATCATAAATGAAATACATGTTTGCAAGAATTTTACGAAGCCAAATTCTCCAATCTAAGTTAAACGTATCATGTTTTAAAAGAGCATGAACTACTAAATGGATGTATTCTCTACCATTTAGGCATTATACATTGGTATGACACTGCTGTGTGTCGTGTTTATCGGTCGTGATCTTTTGGTCAGTGTATGAACTGATGAACACTAAACAGGCTCCAAATGTATCGAAATGAAGTTAGTCCTGTAAATATTTACATTTACTTGTGAGCAAAACGACAGATACTGAAATCATCTGTGATCAAAGGAAACTGATTGCAGATCAATAAGTGTATCAATTAGTGTTATTCACTGCGGTACAGACACTTCCGCTTCTTTGACCCACAGTAACTGACGCTATGATTACTTTCAGTTGTTCGATAACTGGCTTTTCTGAGATGAATGAGAATTTCAGTTCATGACCATGGTTCATTCGTTGAAGTCCACGAATTATTTCACCTTTGTATATAAAGGATCCCCTATATACAAGTAAGCATATATTTACACTTTATTTACATGTATATACCTTTGGTATACCAATGCCTTATCATGTCAAACAAAGATAAATCTATATCTACGTGCATAATTTTGCGACAAGAATATGCGTTTAGATATATGTTTTGAAATACTGTTAATTACCTGTATTTTCGTCCAAACATTTATCCGAATTATAAAAATATTTAAAAACAGCGAGGAAAATTATGAAATATTTCCCAAAATGTCTTTCTGCAGCTTGTTAATAATCTGAATTATCCGCAGATTTGTCTAGTATCACTACACGTGTTTTTATATTTGGAAAATGGTATTAAATTTAAAATATCATTCATGTATTATCCGTAAATTGAACTAGTGACAGCCCATTGTTTTAAACTAATGCTTAGGTTTACACCAAATTCTTTTTAACGGATCGTTTTGATCAGGTACATATTAAAGAGCAGTATAAAAAAGCTATATGGCAGACAGCCATAAAATATAGCGCCTAGGAACTTCGAAATCTTGCGACAAACTTTGCATCCACTCAGAAACCAAGGGAAGGGAGGCATAATACATTTCAATTTGGAATGCATTTGTTTTGTTGTTGTTGTTTTTTTTGGGGGGGTTTTTTGTGGGGTTTTTTTTTGTGTGTTTTTGTTTTTTGTTTTTTTTTTGTTGTTGTTTTTTTTTTTTTTTTTTTTTTTTTGTATCAAAAGTTGATTGGTTGTTGTTTAACTCCAATTTGGCGATATTTCAGCAACATTTCGGCAATTAGACAGTCATGTGTATGATCATAGGAGACTTAAGCTACTCAGTACTTTATTCCTACAAATATCGACTGGCTTGTTAACGTGGGCTTTTAACGTTCATTTTTCAGATCTTTTCCGTCTATATATGTCTAATATACCATGCTTTTTACTAGTCGTATGTCAAATAACACACTTATTGTTCTCAGGTGCAAATTTGTCAACTGCAGTCATGTATTGTCATCTCAGATGTAAAATTGGTAGTCATATTTTATAAGAACTTTACATGCATTTCATTTTGCCTCCTAATTGATTTTACATTGTGTTTTCTTTACCGTCATTTATTACCTATCTTAATAAATAACCTATTTCATTGTTTGATGGGTATTGTCGTTTCATCCGTGGGAATCCGGGTTCTAATAGGTCCTCAGTACCCCCTTGCTTTATAGTAGGAGGCGAGTAAATGGGGCGGTCCTTTGGATGAGACTGCAAAAAACCAAGACCCGGTGTCACAGCAGGTGTGGCACGATAAAGATCCCTCCCTGTTCAAAGGCCCTAAGCGCCAAGCATATGCCTAAAGTTTGCAGCCCTTCAACGGCAATGGTGACGTCTCCATATGAGGGAAATATTCTCGAACGGGACTTTAATCAATATCCAATCAATCAATCAATTATCGTTTTTATTAAGTGAAGGCAGACGGATAAGAATACAAAGTATGTTCATATGAACACAAACAATAGGCCCACAGGCCATATCGGTCACGTGAGTGTTAGTTAAAAGTATAACTAGTGCCAAGGGCTATGAAATCCTGTTCTGCATATATAAGAAAGTTATCTTAATTCTAGTATTTAGCAACAGTATAAAACAGGTTGTGTTTTTAAAATTTAAATGCCCTCGAAAGTACCTATACTGATTAAAGATTTCACATAATATGATATATGCAACATTAACACGATATGGCTAGTTTTTCCTAGAGTCAAAACCCAGGGTTTGCAAAATTCATAATTTTGGTACATCCTCTCCTGCTTTTTCTAAATACGCAGTGAGTTTTTATACTGTAACAGCAAACATAATGAAGTCTTTCCAATGATGAAGCCAATAACCACTTTGATTATTTTGCCCCCCCCCCCCCCGGAACTAACACCGTTACCCCCTGGGATCATGAAATTTACAATTTTGGTAAAGGTTGACTTACTCTTTCTAGATATGTATTTAGTTTCAATAGTATCAATAGCACTAAAGAAGATATTGTTCATATGTTTTACAGATATAGACACTATATGATACTAAGTTTTGGCCCCACCCTGGGGTCAGAACCTCTACCCCAGGGATAATAAAATTTAAAATTACAATTTTTGTAGATGCCCTCTAACTCTACATAATTATGTATTTAGTTTTTCTTACACATGTACGATTGTAGAGAAGATTTTTGAAAATTGGTCAATTTTCAATAGTTTTTGCCCCACCCCTAAGGCCCAGGGATGCAGGAGTCCTGAAACTCAGTTTCTACCCCCCCCCCCCCCCTTATCCCAAAGATATACATGCATCTGCGTTTGATAAACATAAACGGAAAAATGCATTGTTGACTGAATTACATATAAATGACATATTGAGTCGTGGCATATGATTTACAACCACTGATACTAAGCGCCCACGGCGAGTCTATAATGACTCTAATTGGGTACTATGAAGTGTCGCTGGCACTCACCATGTAAGTTAGATACGATATCCGTGGTAGGCTGGAATTGACAACCGACTTGAAAGCCACTGCAGTGAGAACTAATGTGAAAGACAGCTGGAGGCGATTTTGGGGTAATGTTTTTTTCACCGAAAACGTGGCAAAAGCTAAGGTACATATTAAAAACTGGAAGAGAAAAATAGCAATAATTAACGTGTAACATAGATAAGCCAATAGTTGTTTTAAAGCAATCCTGAACATATTTCTCTGCTTGACTTTCATTTTTGTATTATATAGTAATATACATACATGCACTAGTATAACATGTTTTGTACATATCAAATCCAAGCCTAGCTGACATGTGTATTAAAGCACAAGGATACCATTTTAGAATATTGCACTTTATGGATTTGTTATAAATCAAATGGCCAAATGAAACTGATACCAAGAATTTCTTGTAAACTGTTTCTAACTCAATTTGTCTGAAGCCAATATTTGTAGCTACATTTATATGTAATAAGTAAAAAAGAAAGGAAGATCTTCGAGAATGACCACCTTTTGTGCAGAAAGATTTACCGTGACTAGGAATATATTCCACACAAAATAACCCGGTCTTCGGGCAGCACGGCATTTTACGGAAAGAGCTGAGCGCCGGACACTGTTGTCTGCTTGGTCAATCACTAGGTCCCTTCGTGAGCACTCAGTATGCATATATAAATGCCATTCTTGTTCATCAACAAACGATTGCTTATTAACTACATGGTGGTCATCTAGATCTTCTATTAATTCCACCTCATATGATGGCAGCTCGGAGGCAACTGTAATGGTTAAATCCTACAAAAATGAATTCATTCAGATTCACTCAAGACTGCTGACTCTTTAAGACCGCAATTTCGCAAACAAATCAAAAGATGTAAATTCATAAGTGTCTTCTTCAATCATTCAAGGTGTATGTGTATCAATCGATATTGATTAATGGACTTCTGCTATCTAAGTGTTTTAGTTCCGTTTGATGTATTACATGTAGTTATCTACCATTAATGATACAGGCACTGGGGGATATTTTGCGGATATTAGGGTGAATTTGCTCTTTCGTAATCAGCCAAAACAATATTAGCCAATAGAATTACTTGCAATTGAATATTGGTTACATTTTTGTAGCATTCACGATATGGCGAAGCTCTTTATTGCTTGCTTTCGGTTTAATGCATAGTTAATAGTAATTTATAGTAGATCGTGATGAATGTGGTAACTACAAGTTCAAACGACAGTAGACGACCAACAGGGTCTACCAGAATAGTAAACACAGTTCCCTAAAATAGCAAAAACGCGACTCCATCATGCACACGTACATCATACATCCGCATGATTATACAAATGTCTGGACGATTTAACATGTATGATTATGAAAATAGCGAACAGTGGTCAATCTCAAAATTCCTGTAAGGAATACATGTACATAATTAAAATTAGGGCTAAATCGAACCTCTGGACACACCAGAGGTGGGGATCAGGTGCCTAGGTGGATCACGTCTCCACTTTTGACCGGTCACACCCACCTTGAGAACTGTATATTGTTTAAGTAAACTGAGTAATCCATAATCAAAATTAGTATGCAAAGAATGGCTTAACAATTGGTCTGAAAATTTTCAGACAGCATTCGATCTAATAGTAGGTTGTATTTACACAAGTTTGTCTTCAACAGCCGGAGTTTCTTACAATTTGTATTCAGAAAGTTTTATTTGAAAAGTAAACATGTTTGGAAAGTGTTGCTCGTTCTAAAAACAATATAGCTGCACAACTGCAGCCCTTTCATCTAGAAAATATAAACAAATTCTAATCCAAACAGCTAATTTAAATCTTTTATGTCTTATATAGAATTCCTTACCATCCTGTCTACTTCAAACTGATCGCGCTCTTCCAGTTTTATTTTCATCTCAAAATATTTACTAAGTATGCTCGACATTTACTCATCATGCTCGACATTTACTCAGTATTCTCGATATTTTATTAAGTATTTTCGATATTTTATTAAGTATGCTCGATATTTTAGTAAGTATGCTCGATATCTTATTAAGTATGCTCGCTATTTTATTAAGTATGCTCGATATCTTATTAAGCATGCTCGATATTTTATTAAGTATGCTCGATATTTTATTAAGCATGCTCGATATCTTATAAAGTATGCTCGATATCTTATTAAGTATGCTCAGTATTTTATTAAGTATGTTCGCTATGATTTCAACTCGACATTTACTAAGTATGCTTGCCATGATTCCAGTATACTCGACATTTACAGAGTATGCCCGCTATGATTTCAGTATACTCGACATTTATTAAGATTGCTCGCTATGATTTCAGTATATATATTCGACATTTACTAAGTATGTTCGCTATGATTTCAGTATACTCGACATTTACTAAGAATGCTCAATGTTTGTATCTACTACATATGTTCGATATTTACTAAGTAGTGCTAAGCACTCTTTTGATATCAGAGGATACAATATTAAGGCGAAGCCAACTGATAGGTGTTTTTCTGTTCATGAAATGATGGGTTATAGCATGTAAAAGAAATCCACCCAGTTTGAATGAAGGCGAATCCTTAATCAGCTTTTAAAATGTTGAATGTATGAAGTCAATAAATGGAGAAAACATTCTCTACGGCAAAAACTACCGATATCATGTTTATATAACAATATTCACAAAAATGTATGGTATAATGAATGTGAATATTTCATGAAATGATATCTGGGGTCATTGTATACGATCAGATTGGTTTCTCTTCTTGAGAGAGAAATAAATCAGTCATTGCCTTAGTGTATATCCCAGAGAGGCACCATCGATAATACAGAATTGCTTGTTTCACATTGAAATGATACAGAAAGATATAAGCTATCAATTTCCTAGAGAAATGCCAGTACAAGTAACAATGTCTTGTTCGAACCATTATGGTCCAGGCAGAAATTTATTATTGAATTATTGCGCTCTTTTCTGATATTGATAAACAGATACTACAGGCACTCGACCACTGAACCTAGATTTTTCTTTTTTTTTTTACAAAGATATTTACATCACCCCCCCCCCTCCACACACACACACACACACACACACACTTATACTTCATCGAAAAACATTCTGTTTAATTGTAAAGTGAGAAAAAAGCAGAGGTATAAGGAACACAGCTGCCCTTCTCTGAAACCGCTTCGATTTTTTCGCTCTAATTTTAAATTCTATAAAGAATTCGACAGAATAAACTCAATGTACTAACCCTAAAGACCCACATGCTTAATATATACTTACCATAAATAGCCACTACCATCACTTTGATTCAGTAGGGGGTTCATTGGCACAAAGAGAGGTTATGACAGGTCAGAAAAAACACTCGAATAGCCAATGACATGTTGCGTAACATCAGGAGGGATTGGACCTGGGTTTTCTTAAAGAAAAACACTCCTGATGTTACGCGGCACGCCATTTGACTATTTCCCGCATATTTTCTTTTTCAGAGTACTCTTTGTATTCCGTGTTCGCTTCTGACCTGCCATGACTTTCTCTCTGTGCCATTTGGGCCATCTGTTGAATCAAAGTGAGGATTGGAACTATTTATAGTGAGTACTTAAATGTATATAACTAACGAACAACACGTGACATTAGAGTTTTCCGGGTCAGTATAGTGAGTTTATCATGTTTAATTGTAAATAAAATTTAAAATTAGACCGAAAACATCAATGTGGGTTTTTTTTAATATGGCAGATTGTGTTTCTTATCTGGGTTTTTTTTTTTTCGCTCAGAGTACGTGTTTGATATTTCATTGAGCATAAAAGGGAGAAAATAAATATCTTTGTACAATAAAAAGGAGAAATCTAGGTCCAGTGTAAAAACGGGGGGGGGGGGTGTATTAATTCAATACCATCCATAAAGGTACATTGTACTCTGGTATGGCCAGCATCTAAGTTTTTACAGTGTTAATATACATGTATCTAGCTGCAGTAAAAGCATTGCACACAATAAAGACAAGACCTGCAGTAAGCGAGTTGTATAATTACTGAGAGTAATTTCAATAGTTATATTACTAAATGTCATGAATGAATAATTGATTTGCAAGAGGGCTTGTTCCTAATAGCAATAAAATAATTAGTCCTGTGACTTCTCATTTCCTAGAATGTTACGCGCATCGTTCTCCTTTGCGGCATTTTTTTCCCGGGGTTATTGACGAAGACCAACCTCCTGATGAGTACTGATATACCTTCATTGCCTTCACCAATATTTTGGTTTTGTGCTGATGTTATTGACGATTAAAATCCGTTCCCATGCATGTTATCCTATATTCACGTGAGTGTGTAATCCCTGCATACCGTACGATGAAGAAGGGGATTGCCATCGCGGTAAAACAAATTCACCAAGAAAATTCTAGTATTAATTTTGAATATATATATATATATATATATATATATATATATATATATATGTGTGTGTGTATATATATATATATATATATATATATATATATATATATATATATATATATATATATAGCTTTAATTACTCCAAATATTATTCTACTTTCAAATGGCAACACTCTACTTGCAAATGGCAACGCCCGAAAGAATATTTCCATTTTGTGAATAAAGCTTCATTTGTGTTCTGAGCATCCATGAAATGTCTATCAGAAAAAATGGTTTACAACGTATAAACAATGTATTGTATACAGTAATGAATCTCTTATAAAGTGGTAATGACACACGCATAGGTGTATAGAAAACGAAGGTGAAATAATTAAAATATATCATGTATTCCCGAAAGTCAAAATAATAGGTAAATCTTTCAAGATGAATTATCAAAACTTTTATTTACTGAATAAAACCTTTAATACTACATTGTATACTTAACAATGCTAAAAAATTGATTTTTATAGTGAACGAGTAATTACTACAGTAAAAGCTTTGATATTACTACAGCCACATGCTTCAAATTGCTGTAGAAATCTCTGGCGTTATCTAATTTGATTCAAACATAGTCCGTTAGTGTTGAATTTCCAATATACACCTTGACGTCAAAATAATAATTGCAGATTTTATATCGTGACGTCATGTGTAATGGTTCCACGTCTCCTAAAGATGAGCTTCCCTATTGTGCATTTGTAAACATCGCCGTCGTTGTATTGACTGCGCAAAAGAAATTTGTTGCGAGAGTTATTCTCCAACAAATTTCTCTTATACGAACATTGTTTCGTAAATGATTAAACTGAGGGGTACTTCCACTCTTCTGTTGCACATGGAAACAGTTTTAGAATCATAGTGGATTGTGTATAATAAGCAATTTATTGCTTGGATGTTCTGGCATAATGGAAGCTTCGATTCCCTAACGATAAATCAATTCCCATTGTTATTGCCCTCGGAAGATTTTCGGGTGAATAAATCTTCATATTCTTCTCACTATCATGCAATAAATGTTACTTGTATTTCAAACTGTATAAAGGTTAGTACAACCTTTCGAAAATATCAAACTGTTAGAATTTATATTACACTATTCAGCGTTTCTCACCAGTTTAGTAAATATATCGTAGTTGTTGGACGAAGCTCAATTTAGTAACCAAATCAATATACCTAATCTATTCTGTTATGGACAGATTCATTCCGACGATGAAAAGCTTTTATAAATATCTTGAACTCATAAGTGAGAGTAACTTAAATGCATACCACTTTTGTCACACAAAAAACACACAAGGATTCCATTCTTATTCTGAAATCAAAACGTCGTGCTTTAATGGATTACCACATTTGAAAAAATTGATCTGCATCATTGATTATTAGAAATTTGAATTTCCCATGTTTATGCTTTAAATATCTTTGCAAATTGTAAAGATAGCCATTTCCTTATGAATGTGTAGCAGTTGTGAAAATGCGCGTATGAATCTTGATAAATATAGTACATGTACGTCTATTTCAACGACTGTGAATTCCGGTCGGACGAGGACGACAAAAATGAAAGTAGATTGTATATACGAGAGAGAAAAAACATTTCAAAAAATGCAAGAGGATATGAACTGTAGTTCTTTACGCCGGTATGCTTCTCACACTAAAGCATGATCTTGTATGTAAAACACAAGATCGTTTAAAGTCAACATCTCGCAGATTCTGTGGCCGTTATCATGATCGTATTTGCAAATACAACCGGTTATTAGGTCTAATGTTTCTGGACTGTTTTATGTTAATTGTTACACGTAGTTCGTTTGTTACATACTGATCTTGACTACAGATTACTCCAAAATATACGTGTGACCATTCAACTGGGAATGGTTACGCCTCCTAAGCACCTAACCCCACCTCTAGTGCGTTCATGTCTGTCGTATTTGTAATTTGTATTTTTCAAAGGATTTGTGGCATTGGCCACTATTCGGTACCTCCACTTTCTTCATTCTTTGAAATTTACTTTTTTCCTCTTGCGCTTTAATTTAAAGTAACTTTTCAACATATTAAATTTTCATTTTTTCATTGATATTATGGAAACTGTTTTCGAATGACCATCAATATTATATAATTTATTCATTTGGATCCAGAGAAGAAGGAAATAATTTTTAGATTCAGTAGAAAGAATGATTCTTCTTTTACAATTACTACCCTTGGCAAACACCTCTTACTACATGAATTTGATGAATACTATAATTCTCACCAATCACTGCACCAACAATAGACATTCGCTTGACCACTCTTCATTAGTAAAGTGGTAGTCTTAGGGTTTGAGATAACCGACAGGAAATCAAAGTAATTGTAAATGAGTAAACAATTATGGATTTAATCTTATTTCTCCTGTTTCTACTGTATCACGCGACAAAAATCAATTACAAAATTTCACAGAGTTAGACCAAGATTATCTTTTAAAATAATGATTTAGAAAAAAAAATACATAGAAGAATCTAAGCAGGAAGAAACGTTCTCTTTTAAAATAACGAGTTCTTAATGGTGTGTTTTAGGTCTTCCTCCTCTGAATTAGTTTAATAGTTTAGTTACAGTGGTTTTACCTCACGCCGTGCTTACGCTGGGTTAACTTAAAGTAACATGAGGATGAAATAAAAGAAATTAACTTTAAACAATTTATTCTATACTTCACAAATTTGGTTTTTAGGTGAGGATGTAGATTTCATGTAAGAATTTACCAGAGCCCATGTCTAAGAACTTTTTTGGACTAAAAATAAGATTTCTAAACATTATGAAATACTAGCGCCTTTGAGATTCAATAAACAAAATGCTGATATATTTTTTACACACTTTATATGTACAAAATGAAGTTCTATTCAACTAATTTTTTAATACTGAGAATAAATAATAACCTTTATGCACTAAACTGCAATATGCATTTCCAGGCCTATAATTACTCCTTGTAATAAAGGTTTTGCAGACTTCACAGTGAATAGATAGCAAGGATGGTTATCAATCTTTGAATCTGAAGAGAATTCAAATTCATGACGAAAACTCAGAAATGTATCAATGATACCACATGCAGTGAACTTTAACCTCTAAATAGAGTGGGTCTGGGCCTTTCTTGTGTCAAAATTCTAATCGCCATTTTGATAGCTGGGAAAAGTTTCTCTGCATAAACAATTACTCATTCTGATATTGTCCATTATTTAATCGATCTTTAAGCTTTGATTTGGAGTCTTGAGTAAATGTATAATCCTCTCATTGAAGTTCATCCTATGAATTCAACTGAATAATCAAAATATGAATAAGAAGTTCGATACAAATTATTTATATCACGGTGCGGCTTTCTTTTGGGAATTCCATGTGCAGTTTGTCAAAAACATGGTAATTTTGATTGGGATAGAACCCCCTAAACATTATCGATCTGCTTGATCGCAAAGAATTGATGAAACTAATTTGTGGTATTTCTTTTAGAGTTGATGTTTTAAAATCATCGAATGAAAGATTCTCAAAACGATGTAAAACCATAAAAGCCAACGCAATCACTCACTCACAAAAGCACACTCGCTGTTTTCGCCGTTACAATGCCCCCACCCCCCATATCTATGGTGTCCAGGGGGGAGTGGGTTAGTGCCCTCCCCCCTAATATCTACTAATTTGGTAGTACTATCGTTTTCGTGTAGAAAAAAATACAAGATTTCTAAATAGTCCGAGTACCACGTAGACAGAAATAATACTTATAGTGGGAGGAGAAAAATTCCACAACTATGATGCTGAGTGCTGAGATATGTTAGCTAGCAGTGGAGACAATTAAGACAGTGACATTGCTCTACCTGTACATCGAATGGGAAGTCATCCAATTCCAAATTCTCCATGAAAGTGCCCTTTATAACCCTCTTTTCCGTGACGAAGGCCTCTCCTTTATCATTGTAGAGCAGCCGGTATCGAATCTGTTCCTTTGGGTCACCGAGAGAGTTTTCGATATACAATTTAGGATTCCAAAGCTTGTTAAATTCTATTGATTCAGACTGTCGAGAGAGGTAAAAAAAAAAATGCATTACATATTTCAAGTCAATGTTAACATCTACAAACGGATACTATATTCTAAAATAAAAAAAGAATTTAAAACATCATCATCATAATCAACTAATTAATAAAGAAAAAATATCTAAGCACTCTATCAGACGACTTTATCAAGAAATAATCTTTTATTTACTGCATTGCGCATATGACAAACACCAAAATGTTTTGTTCTTTTTTCAAAAAGCAATGCTAGTATCCTTACCGTTTTATTTTGTCCGTCCAATGTCGGTTCCCTCCATTTCGCTTTCACTATCACATCCGCTGTGAATTGCTCTTTCAGTGTATCTATTTCCCCGACTTTAAAAAACTGCACACAAATTTGAACCTTCACCTGCAAAGGATTTGTGGACATTTTGATAAAATACCACAGAAAATGGTTCTGCAACATAACTTTTTTGGTCAATTCACGATAAGAACAGATATTAGCTTTGGTCGACATCATGCCAAGAGATTCTTTCGCGAATAAAATACGTATCAGTGATTCATTGTTATGTGTGGTTCAGCCATTGCGTAAGATTTGCCTTGTCAAACGTTTTACACATGAAGTAAGTGAGAATTCCACTTCCGAGAGATGTTTCTCATGGTTTTAAAAGAATTCAATAATAACAGTTAGACAACTTCCAAAAAACACAAAACTTCCTTGTACTCGCATGCTCTCATAAGTATGTCACTTCAAAAATGTCTTCTATCAATATAAAGCGGTTTCAATTAGTACTCTACTGCCGTATATGAATTTTTCATAGCGATTCCAGTCTATGAAGCGAACGTATTGTGGGTTGTCAGCAATCCCCAAAGTTTGATTAATAAATAGTCTTCTTGGTAATTGATTATGCAGATGGGGATCCCGTCGATATACCAAGACGTTTCTGTACGTCCAGGGGGCAGAAGAGTTTACATTTCAGCAAAATCCAAACCATGACTGACACTTATGGTTTTTTTTAAAAAACACCACACTAAACAGCCTATTATTATAATTAA
>NC_079165.1:84324182-84401682 GCF_947568905.1 Ostrea edulis | reverse complement strand
GTAATAGAGATTTGAAGTTTCTTCATATGAAGGGCTATTCCTCCTTTGAAGTGGAGATAATCACAAAATTGCAAAAATAGGGTGGTGTCATTTAAAAATCATCTTCTCAAGAACCACTGGGCCAGAAGAGCTGACATTCACATGACAACGTCCTGACATAGTAAAGATTCAAGTTTTTTAAATCATGACCCCAGGGGGTAGGGTGGGGCCATAATAGGGGATCAAAGTTTTACATAAAAATATATAAGGAAACTCTTTTAAAAACCCTCTTCTCAAGAACCACTAGGGCAGAATAGCTGAAATTTACATGAACGTTTCCTGTCAAAGTGCAGATTCAAGTTTGTCAAAACCATAACCCCCTGGAGTAGAATGGAGTCACAATAGGGGATCAAAGTTTTACATGCAAAAATAAGGTGGATCATTTACAAATCTTCTTCTCAAGAACCAATAGGCCAGAAGAGCTGAAATTTACATGAAAGCTTCCTGACATAGTGCAAATTCAGGTTTGATAACAACCATGACCCCTGAAGGAAGGTTGGGGCCACAATAGGGGATCAAAGTTTTATATGCTTATATGTATGTAAAATCTTTGAAATTCTTCTTCTCAAGAACGACAGGGCTCGGAAAGTACAGATTTATATGTACGCTTCCTGAGAAAGTGGAGATTTAAATTTGTTAAAATCATGGCCCCGGGAGAAAAGATGAGGCCACAATAGGAGATCAAAGTTTTACATAGAAAAATAGAGGGAAAATCATTAAAAATCTTCTCAAGAACTACTGGGCTAGGAAAATACAAATTTTCATGAAAACTTTCTGACATACATGTAGTGCATATTCAATTTTGTTAAAATCATGCCCCCCCCCCCCCTGGGGGGGGGGGGGTAGGATGGGGCCACAAGAGGGAATCAAAGTTTTACATACAAATATAGAGGGAAAATCATTAAAAATCTTATTCTCAAGAACCATTGGGCCATAGATGGTTAGATTTACATGAAAGCTTCCTGACATGGTGCAGATTCCAGTTTGTAAAAATATTGGCCACTGGGAGTAGGTTTGGGTCACAGTAGGGATCACAGTTTTACAAGCGAATATATTGGGGGAAATCTTTAAATATAGGCCAAGGTGACTCAGGTGAGCAATGTGACCCTGGGACCTCTTATTCTATTTGATGATTGGCTAAAAACTGTAACGATAATGATTAATTCATTTTTAACAAACGGAGTGTTTGAACTACCAATTGCACATCAGTATTGTATTTTAGCATTCAAAATTAAAACACGAATAGCTGTAGAAACAACTAAAGTCTAAACACATATTTAATAAATTGATAGTTTATCAATACAACCTATTATTGGGTTAAATGCTGTCTGACATGTTTCATACCGATTGTTAGGCCGTTCTTGGCACACTGATTTTGACTACGGATACCTCCGTTTACCTAATCAAGATATAGTGCCCACGGAGTATGTGACCGGTCGACAGGGGATGTTTACTCCTCCTAGGCACCTGATCCTACCTCTGGTATATCTAGGGATCTGTGTTTGCCTAACTTTCTATTTTGTATTGCTTATAGGAGTTATGAGATTGATCACTGTTCGTTATACTCACCTTTCATAGAGAATACTGAGATTTTTAAGTACATGAGGCAACAATTCAGTAAAACTGTAATGAAAGATATGCAAGATGTTGCACTTCAAACAACAATTTAAAAAAAAGAAAGAAAACAATAAGATGAAAATAATGAGATTTGTAACTTCACTAGACAAATTATGGAACAAACATGGTAAAGTAAACAAAAGTTTCTCAGGAATTTCAATCCCTCAGCTGATATAACAATGGAGAGACAAATTTTAAGTGATAATTACTTCAGAGATTTTTAAAGTGAAGTAAAATTGTTGTTTTATCATACTTATTTCTTATTACACATCTGATATCGGACAACAATTTTTTTGTATTATTAGAAGATAGGACAAAGCTAGGCTTTTTTAAAAATGGAAATATGGAATGCACCGGTCCCAACCCCCCAATAAATATTGACCGGTTCCTAACGAACAGTGATCAATCTCATAACTCCTATAAGCAATACAAAATAGATAGTTAGGCAAACACGGACCCCTGGACACACCAGAGATGAGATCACGTGCCTAGGAGGAGTAAGCATCCCCTGTCGAACGGTCACACCCGCCATGAGCCCTATATCCTAATGTTATATTTACCTGTAGAGCCCATTGTCATTTCTATTTATATCGTCATCTGATCGAGTCCACCCCCACCCCCCTCTGTTTCAGAAGTGACTAATGCAGACGTAGGTTCATCTGACTACATAAGAAGAACTGTATCTTATACTACACGCAAACACTGCGCGGCTAGGAACAGGCATGAGAACCAATAAAAAGCCTTTTTCAAGTCTCAGGAAATTATTCAAGTTATTAGCACCTGTGTTTTATGAAATTAATTTGTTAATTACATATCTATTCCCATACACAAATCACTTTGTTCCTGAGTGCATATGATTTACTTGTTTTAGCATTTTACTATGAATTAAAGGTAATATTTCATTTTTAACTCTGTATACATTTTCAGGATGTCTGAAAATAGCACATTCTTTTTCAATCGTATTTTTAGTACATTATATAATAATACCATATTTATATAGCACCCTTTTCATACACTATGTACGCTCAAAGGTGCTTTACAATGCATATATATCCTACAACAGAATGTTATACACATAATACATAGAAAATAAATAAAACATTAAAAGCTGTACAATTATATGCATTGTGTAATCTAGAACTGTGCTCTGGAAATAAGTTTTATTTTATCTTCAGCATTCTCTCTCTCTCTCTCTCTCTCTCTCTCTCTCTCTCTCTCTCTCTCTCTCTCTCTTACTCTTATCTGATACCAGTTAAAACAATACAATAATACTGCATATTCAAAGCAACCTATATTTTTTCTGAAATTAGATATGCTACCCACGCAGCTTAACCTTTAACTTTTTTGCTATTACTGACCAGATCTAAATCACTGTCACTGTGTTACAAATCTAAACCATCGTCATTGTGTTACAAATCTAAACCATTATCAATGTGTTACAAATCTAAATCATTATCAATGTGTTACAAATCTAATCATTGTCATTGTGTTACAAATATAACTATTGCCATTGTGTTACAAATCTAAAACATTGTTATTCTGTTACAAATAAACCATTGTCACTGGGCTATACATCTGACCACTTTCATTGTGTTACACAAATCTAAACTATTGTCAGTGGTCAATGACGTCGGTGAAAGAATCGCCGCCAAACGCGGAATGCCGGGAAGCAGGTGAATTGTTCCGAAGTAGAACAGGTGTAACCAAACCATACAAGTAATTTACTGGGAGACTGTCTAAACGTATACATGAGTACATGTACATGTATATCCAAACCGCACAGACAAAACCTGAATAGTGTCAACGTTTTCGTGTCATATGTCACTTATTTTGCATAGAACACTTTCGTCACACACGCCGATATACCCTATAAGGATCCAAGTTTTATTCTGATAAAAAAAAAATAGTTTGATTTGATGCCTGATGCGAACTAAATCTCGATTAAAACACGCATGAGGAGATTCGTTATAATCTTGTAGAAATCAAAGTTTTTCTTGTTAAATCGGTTGAATATCTCTTAACAGCATACCTGCATGCTTGTTATTCAGATTTAAGTGGTCCATTACGCGTCACAGTTGTTAATAATTTGGAACCTTACCTTGGTGTCCATTGCGTCTCGCGACATTTGTACGTCATCTAAACATGGCGTGGCCGTCGCGGTTACATGTATGAGAGTGATAATGAGATAAGTACATTGTCAAGAAAAGTGATGTGGGCATCCCCCTATTCCTTCGTACCTGGAGATTGGTGCATATAATGCGATTTTTTAAGGTATCATTGCATAGCGGTCGGTTGTTATAATTACAAGAGGAAATCTAACACTGAGCAACATAAAGATACCCGGTAAGTAGTATTAGAATGGCTTGGTGTTACCTTCCGCTACCAAACATCAGAAATATAATCTAATGTCTGTTGTTTGGTACTCTGATCATTCCGAAAAATACAAGAGTTTCCCAAATGTCGAATAATTTTCGTAACTTCTTTTTCTGAAGAGGTCCAAAATGTTATAGGTCCGATATTCCGTATATACGGTACTTATATGGACAAGTAAATGTGTGACGAACGGTGATTAATAGAAGAGAAAGCGTAAGACTATCAAGAGACGTGTGGTACCTGTCCAGTCACGCGCTCGTCAATCGTGCATCCTGTACGGACATACAGCGGCTGGGTTATTTCGCGCCAACATCGACTTACCGACTCGTAGCACCTGAACTTGGGTCTGGGGCTCCATTCCATACTCAGGACCACACCCCTTTCTATTGTTTTCCTAATCCTGAAAACTGTTTTTTTGATTTACTCTCCTTTTGCCACGGAATCCCAGAAACGTCTGTATCGCTTCTGTTGTGATCAATTAATCAACAATCATCTTAATAAGCTGACCTTCAGATTAAAACAGACATTTTCTTCGTTCGCAAAGCAAAAATCAATCAGATATTGATGACCAGAGGTCCGCTAAAGACTGCCGATTTGTGAGGTAGTTTCATAAAACCTAAATACCCAATTACACGTGTAATCCCAACAGAGTTTTAGAGGTTAGCACGTATCAATAATTAATTCGGGAGGGTGTTTTCTATAGCTGAAGAGAGTGTTTCGTTGTGTTCGGATCGGCTCCTGCATCTGTATGTTTGACTTCAATATTCCTATAAAATTTCTGTATGATAACATTATTCACGGTATTAGCACATTTGGCCTCGTTCTCGATTTTGTATTCTTTATCGGATTTGAGATTGATCTCTATTCGTTATCTTCATCCTCTTTCATCCAATTAATTATCATTCGGTAATAGTTGCTTAATAGAATGGCCGCGAGCTCCGCAAGTATGCACAAGTTTGAAATCGGATTTTTCTAACATTTTCTCTAAAGCTTTTTTTTTTTTCATCTCCTCGATCTTGTATGATTTCCGAAATAAGTTGTATTGTTTTTGTGTGTGTATTAATATCACCGTACTCTGTGTATCGTCCTCGGTAGCTCAATGGTTAGGTCGCCTAACTGATAATATAAGGGCCCAGAGTTTGATACCCAATTCCTCCAAATATTTTTCTTGTTTGCTGTAGCATAAATATTTATACAACTTATTAATACACAAGAGCTGACTTTACATTTTTACTAACAACAACCAGGAACTATTTAAATATGTTAACTCCAAAACAGACATGGTAATAGACTGCAATATTTTTTTCAAGCCTACGATATATAACGCAAGTGAAAGCCACGAAAAATTATATATTATTGAAAAACGCCGCGTATATCCTTAAATCCAATTTCTTTCTGTTTATCGAGACAAAGGTTGGACATATTTAAAACAACCGGATACAAACCAGCGGTCAGGTGAACCCATACCGTAGTGGTCATCTCATTATAGGTATGAAGGTTTTCGTTTCGTTCGTTTGTTTATTTGTTTCAAGTCCCTTCGAGGGTTCGTAACTCATATTGAGACGTCACCAGTTGCAGGAGAAATGTCACAAATTTTGACATGTAGATGAAGCGCAGGATCGTAGCAGGAGATGGTTCTACAACATGTCAACGGATGCCACAATTTCTAAAATATCAACCGAAAAACCCGCGAATCTCACTTGCCGAGCTTTAGGCGATGTAGCAGTTACTACCTATTCTTACGACGGACGCCAAAAAGACAGAAGTGGGGCTCGAACCCACTAAGAAACGTCTGTTTTAACCACTGAGCCACTGCGATCGGTAGGTATATATAATTCTTAAAATAATTAGTATTGATATACATGTGTGTGTGTATATATATATATATATATATATGGTATGCAATACAAGTTTTTGCTCATCAGAAGTACACATATGCCCATAACGCTCGATTTTGGTTAGTTGCATTGAAATTCAAGGATATTTAGTAAAAGAAATAGAAGGTGCCTGGATGATATGGTTTAGCGGTCTTACGCGCTTGTCGCACGCTGCTGATTTGGGTTTCGTAGGTTGTAGGTTCAACCCAGGGCAGGGGGCGGAAAAAGATTTCTATTGATAGTGATTTCCTTCATGTTGCAATCAATACTGAATAACGTGTTGTCATAATGAGATGCTACAAAGACGGAGACGGGCGAGTTGTGCTCACCTTTTTCATCAATGATATGTTTATTAATAAGTACTGATAATTTCACTGCTGGTACTTAATATTTCTGATTTTAGTATTGAATTATAACACAATATCCAGTAATGAACCCTGAGAACTTTTTGTGTTTTCTTTTTCCAGCATTAATTTTAGTTAACTGCACATTTACTTGATACAGGTAAGGAAATGAGAGATAGAAACCCTTTTGTTTTAGTGAATGTCACGCTTTTGTAAACCAAACAATATACATGTAATGTGGAAACCAGAGCAAACTAACCTTCTCATAATAAGCCTTTATGAATACTTGATGAGGCGACACTCCGTTTGACATGATGTAAAAACATAAATTTGTACTAGAAAAGTCATTTATTAGTAAATAAATGACGGTGCAAACAATTATACTGAATATAACACAATATTTACAATAAATATGAAGAAAAAGCATCAAAAGAGCTTATAAAAACAATAAAAGAGTTTTTAAAAACAATATTATGCAATGACATCAAGCACAGCGCTCAAAGAGTATACCATCCAATGTTTGGGAATCTTAAATCGGATTTCCATTAAGATATAATGGCTAAAAAGTGTCGGGGTGGATCAAACCCAATGACGGATTTAGAGGAAGTGCCCCCCCCCCCCCTCTCCCCCATTTTGGTTGGGATATTTTAAACATAAATGGTCTCCTTTTTCTTTTTCGCCATTACGGGCTGTTCGGCAACTCCCCTTTCGGGACGAAAAAAGCGACACACTTGGGAGATATCCCGTTTTTAAAATGTTCTGGATTCGACCCTGAAACCCCTATGTGGTATAGATCGGCGGTAGATGCTTCCCTTAGCTATCTTTGATACTTTTAAGTTACTTTTGGTCGGTGTAGTGTGTGTTTTACGGTAGCTGTTTGATGCTACCCCACCTAAATATATTGTTAGCCTCATTGTACATGTACTATTGTTTGTTTATTGCTACACGGTTTTTTGTTTTTTTTTGGTTGGTTTTTTTGTTTTGTTTTTTGTTCTCTATACAAACTGTCCCGTCAGGACCCGGGTTAGAATAGGTCCATAGTACCCCTTGCTTGTCGTAAGAGGCGATTAAATTGGGCGGTCCTTATGATGAGATCGCAAAAACCGAGACCCCGCGTCACAGCAGGTATGGCACCATAAAGACCCTTCCCTGCTCAATGGCCATAATCGCCGAGTATAGGCCTAAATTTTGTAGCCCTTCACCGACAATGGTGGCATTTCCATATGAATGAAAGATTATCCAGAGAGACGTTAAACAATATACAGCAATAACTAAACAAGCTTATTGTCACTACATGTTTACTGTAGGGTCAATATTGCCCCATCTTTGATACCGAGTTATCTATCTATTTTTTTTTAAAAATTATACGTAATAATCTTTTCTTCTTTTTTTTTTTTTACACAAAATTCCTTATTAAATACCATCCAATTTTATAAACCGCACATAAATATCAACTACTCCTTTTTAATACCTGTAGACTTTATGGTCTTTCGTTATCGGAAAGGACAAAATATAAATAACACCACCGGAAGTCACGAGGTTTGGTTTCATTGTGTGTAATGGTTTACTGTGGATCCAATTTCGTTTCACTTCAAAGTTTGCATTATTAATTACTCTGTCAACTAGTTAACGTGTTCAGCTTGAACTTTCGCTATTATTGCTCCGCTTCAAAGTAAGATGGGTTGAAAACAATTTATTTTTTCATCAAGTAGGACTTTTCTTCATTAATCGAATTCATATCGAAAATTATTACAACGCAATCTATTTTGCATATCTGTATAACATAATTCTAAAATGATGTTAAATACCTATCGACAAATTTGATTAAAATTCAATTGCATTCATTTCACAAAACACTTTCTTTTTTCTTTCCATGACCTTTCTAAATTCGTATTTTGTATTGTCCACGTTACATTTGAGTTGCGGTGTAATTTGGTTGGTTACATTTGAGTTGTGGTGTAATTTGGTTGGTTACATTTGAGTTGTGGTGTAATTTGGTTGGTTACATTTGAGTTGTGGTGTAATTTGGTTGGTTACATTTGAGTTATGGTGTAATTTGGTTGGTTACATTTGAGTTGTGGTGTAATTTGGTTGGTATTTGCCACTCTTTCTCTCTATCTGCTGCTGGTGACTACCTTTTTGGTCTATTGATTGCGCTGACAATGGTAATTGTTCGACTTGTTAAGAAGATTATCTGTAACAAAATGACGAATCACATGGCTACACCATCCTACGTTAGGAACTATCGTGGAGGTCGGTTTCTCTGTCTGGTAGCGATACAATATGGGGCTCGCTTAAGGAATCAAATCTGTATCAAATCGACTTATGTTAATAGTATTTGTTTCAATTAGCATACAATTCAATTCATCAAATAAGTGCCTGTATGAATAATTAATATTGAATGGACATATATTCTCTCCTTTCGTAAAGCGGTTCCTGAGGTTATGTGATTTGTCTATGAAGAAATGGCGTGAACCATTTCCTGCCACACTGGTAAAGTAAACTATCAATTGTACGGCACTAGTGATATAGTAGATGCAAAATAAAATCGTAATCGATCGCCTGAATATGAATTTATGTATTGTGGCTTTCCAATACGACCTTCCTGACTGTGAACTCCGGGGTACTTTCAGACTTTAATAACATTCATTTATACGTGTACCGGTCACCGAAGACATTCCATATGATTTGTTCATGGGAATCTAGCAGTGTGGATTGATCATTCTCCAAAACACATAGACGCAAACAATGAAGCATTCAGGTCCAGATTCCACTTCCCACACATTTAGTCTGGACTCGACACTGTTTGCTCTGGGGCGATCCACCAGGGACGGCGAGTTAAAATTCAGAAATACGTCTGAAATCGCGACCAACTGTTGCCTTCACAGTGGTACTGATAAATGTAAACAATCACGACGAAATCGAAGAAAACAAATGCGCAACCTGTTGTTTGATGGTGATCGATCACATCATTTTTGTTATTTGAACAGAAAAATTCCCTGATGGTTTTGATTTTCAATTAACCATACGTTTATTTATTGCTTCAGTGTATACGCAATCATACATACATTGTAATATGAAAACATTCCACTCCCTGCATCATTTACAGCTAACTCACAACCACCACCATAAAAAAAATTAGACCTACCTGTGAAAAAGATTCATTTGATATAACACCGGTCAAGGCGGGGGGATGGTGGTCGGGGCTGTTTTTAGCCAGCAGTCTCATCTCATACCCCACGCTACTGTAAGACTCGGGAGTCCCATTGCTGAAGTTTTGCATAATCTCCATTCCGAACATGACGGAATCTTTGATCGCCACTGTTATATAACTGTTTGCTCACCACGATCTGAAGTCTCCCTCCCTTTCCATTGCCATGGATATGGGTTTTTTTCTTTTGATTATCGGTTGAATATTTATTCCGTCAGCATTGAGCCCTTGTTAAATTATGACCAGTATCACGGGCTATCCGGCGTTCTGTCATTCCTCCGTTTAGCATCCATAATTCAAAAATATTCGACAAAAATTCAAAACTTCTGTTAGATTTCATTTCACTAGTATTTCATAATAAAGTCCCAACAACCCAGCCGCAGAGAAACGAAACAGATGCTGTATTTAGACAATTTCATTGCGTTCGGCGCTCATGGACCTTACTAACAGAGCAATCCTATAGTAATCCTTAGTCATACAAAAGAATCTGCTGGTTCCACAGCTAATTTCAATAAATTAGATTCATTACAATGTAGATAGGTTGTGTACAGCAGCCGACATTGATGATTGCGACAGACGAACACTGTTTTCTCGCATGATTACCAACTCATAAAAATCGATGTTGGAATTTTGCCGTTGACACATGCAATTCTTATATTTATTTCGGTCATTGAAGTCACTGGCCCGAGATGAAATCCATTATAACCCCAAGACTTTCAATGTTAATCGGAATTATCGAGGCCTCCGATCTCATTCATATATCTCCATGCATCGAAAATTGGACTTGTGTATTGGAAGTCCGTTGGAATTAATGAGACTGAATAGTGTGGAGAACCTGATAATGTGTACGGACAGGTTTTCACCTCGTTAACTAAGCGGGACACTTCAACTGAGCAAATTAAGAAGGCCTAGTCTGTTTTAATGATCTATTATTCATTTTTGTCAAGACAATGCACCCAGACTTATTCACAATGGGATACAGTAAACGGGAACTTACGATTCAAAGTTTCCTAGGTAGGATGTGATAGCAGCACTATTTTATTATCATCATCATCATCATCATCATCATCATCATCAATACGCTCTGGCAGACTCATCAGTTCTGTTTTGACTAACGAGGGATATATGTATAAACTCAATAAATTTTGGACTGCACGTACAGGCGACAACAAAGCTCCAAAATGTTTGGAAGGGAAGGTTGACATCAGCATGCAAACTTACATGTATTGTCCACCACTACCATGATGTGGCAAACAAACAAGTAGCATACCCAGTGTTCATATAAGTCATCTTGCTCTTACACAGAAATCATTCTTATCTAGTTTGGACTACTTGATGTGATCTTAAACTAAACACAAACTTATGAATGGATATGAGGCTTGTATATCATTCATAGCTGCAACGCTTATTCATCATAAGCCGGGTTTCTACTTTCAGTTTGGCACTTCCTGATAAAGGCCACCTGAGAGCTAATTTGCACCCATTGCCGTTATGTAGAACTGACCATGAGGTGGCCTCATGACCGGATGCGAAACGAGCGTGCTAACCCCCAGACTTCCGTTAGAGGTCAAACCGTATCAAGAATTTGCTGGAATTGCGGAAAAAGAGAAAAATCATTACGAAAATCTTAACAAAGTTGACTCTCATGCGGTTGAGATATGAAATTTTTAAAGTTGAAAACTTTAAATTACATGCTTGCATGGTTTTAAGCGACCTGGAATACGTGATAGTACAAAATCCGAGACTTAAAACACTGCACGCGCGGCAGTTCATATTCTTTGAACATTATTGAATGGAACAAATGAATCACAAACTTAATCAGCCAAAAATCAAGGCATGCCAGCGCGACGAATCACAAAATGGCAAATTTTTAAAGTTTCCGTCACCAAGTTTTAAGATGGATTGTATAAACAGTAAGACAGGCACGTTTTCGCAAATATGAAGAATCGGAGGAAATTTCAATTATTGGATTGATCCAAGAAATTCGTGACCAGATAGGAAGAAGATATATCAATTGCTCCAAATATTAATTCCATCCATACGATCCATGATTGGAGGGGGACACAAATGTTGCAGATACATATACCATGATGGGTAGCAACGCTTTACAAAGAAAATTGTGGATTTTTGTACGAAAGTACTGCGACACTTCAGGGACTTGTCGCCGTAATTGACCATTTATATGATCTAATCCAAGCGACTTTGTGTGAAACAGAATAGCATGATGTGTGAGCGAAGTGTCTGATTTGCAATTGCAACATTTGCTATGTTAAACTGTGGGTTATCTCCAGCAAGTAAACTCCAAATACCTAACGCAACTGTCAAAAACTTGGTCTAATTAAAAGGGGGGAAATGAGAAGATTTATTTGGGGTTTTTAGCTCACCTTTGCTAAAAGTTCAAATGAGCTTTTCTGATCACCCGATATCCCATTCTTTACCCAGAATTATGTGCGCTACTCGCACTACACCTCTGTCAACGGATTTTACAGATATCTTGTAAAAGTTTCTATTATCCAACATTTATGTTTTGGACTAAATATTTAGTCATATCATGAAATGCTTTTGATGCAAATAAATTGATGCTTACTTTAAATTGTTTAAAATCGCTGTTTTCTGGTCCTAAATTTGGAACTACTTCGTAATATGCGTATGAATGTAGGACATTCACGTGGTGGATATTTAAACATGAAATGTAAACATGGAATCAAAAGTAAGAAAGATTGTTAAAAACACGATAAAACTTGTACAATAAGAGACTAAATGGTACTTATGTCTGTCTTTTAGTATGTCTAAACTGTTCATACTCTCGACTTGTTGTCCAGAACCACCGGGCCAATTTCAACCAAACTTGGTACAGATCATCCTTGGGCGAAGAGAATTGAAGTTTCTTCAAATGGAGGACCATGCCTCATTCAAAGGGGATATATTTACAAACAGAGGATGGGTCATTTAAAAGTCTTCTTGTCAAGAACCACTGGGCCAGAAAAGCTGAAATTTACATGAAAGCTTCCTGACATCGTAGGGATTCAATTTCGTGAAAATCATGACTCCCAGGGGTAGGATGGGGCCTGAATAAGAGATCAAAATTTTACATGCTAATATATACGCAAAATCTTTAAAAGTCGTCCTCTTCTCAAAAACCACTGGGCCATAAGAATGGAAATTTATCTAAAAGCTTCCTGGTATAAAGTAGATTTAAGTTTTTCATATCATGGTCCCCGGAGTTAGGATGGGGCCACTATAGGGGATCAAAGTTTTGAATGCAAATATATAGGGAAAATCTTTAAAAATCTTCTTCTCAAGAACCACTGCGCCAGAAAAGTTTACATTTACCTGAAAGCTTCTAGACATAGTGCAGATTCAAGTTTGTAAAAATCATGGCCCACGGGGGTAGGTCGGGGCCAAAGTAGGAAGCAAAGTTTTACATGCAAATATGTAGGAAATCTTTAAATATGGGCCAAGTTGACTCATGTGAGCGATGTGGCCCAAGGGCCTCTTGTTTTCTGAGCAAACTGACATTTTGATCAGCATCCGCAGCTGTCCGAACATTTGCCAATACATGTACATCAATGTATATGCATTCATGATTTTTGAGACATTTTACCTGTTTTGAGATAAGCAAATTAAACTCCGGCTTTTACAAGAAGAATGGATCTAGTTTACAAGTGACAGTCATTTGGCAATACACAGTACTGGAATATGATGTCTAGAGAGGATGGAGTCGGGTCCAAATATTATTACTTTTGTTATTAATTGAGCTATTGGTCATGACCAGTATTTCACACATCATGTTCAGGTTTTTGTATGTGGATGTCTACAATCAATTTCCCGCGAAACTACCGTTCTTGGCCCAGCGGAATCGCCATTGTCTGATACTTTGTCGAGAAAAGCTGAATTACAAAAGAATAATCAGGAATTATTCTGTAATCTCGCACGGAAAAGGTTCTAGAGATGGACCCGGGGGATGGATTTATTCAAAAGGAAATCAGAAATGGCCATCTTCAGGGGTTCTTGTACCAATCAATGCCCCAATGAACTTTTCGTCTTCGTAAAACGAAATCTAGAAACTCCAATTGAAATAGCAAACTGTAAACGAGGAATATTCAGTTCATTAATGCTGACAGTTATAAGAATAGTCTCTCTTTTAAATGATTAATCAAATCGATAAATAAATACCAGTGTCATGTACATGAATAATTATTGGTATATTTTACATCGATTTGGGTGTGCATCTTCATATTTCTGACAATTTGTGATAGATGAATGGCTTTTGATTGCGAAAAAAAAATGCCAATGTTTTATGAATACTTTTGACCGCTATTTGATATTTTAGGTATGTTGAGTACGATCCTCTCCTCGTCATCTCTTGGCAGATCCCCAAACAGTAGACATTCCGAAATGCATGTCTTCAGTGCATAGGCGAGCAGTACAGCACATGCATCAATCCTTTTTGTGGGAAAGCTTGAGTCATTGACCAGAGTGTGAAAATCATGAAAATGACGGCAATTATACCGAGCGAAGCTTGGATGGGCCGAAGGCCCGTCCGCGAAGCAAGGTTCTAAAGGTAACAACTATGTAAAAGAAAAAAATGAGAAAATCAGCAAATGAATGGAGATAATCTCTACATACGTTCACTGAAAATTTTGTGATCCATATGGGCGCCGCCATATTGCTTTGTTAATTAGTTGCTTCTATAGTTATTCGTGTTTTAATTTTGAATGCCAAAAATACAAGACTGACATGTAATTTGTAATTCAAACACCCAGTTTGTTAAAACTGAATGGTGTGATTATCATTGTTACAGTTTTTAGCCAATCAACAAATAGAAAAACAGTAATACGAATAAATAGATAAACGAGTTCATAAGTTTCTTTAAATAACAATATACGAATTTACGGCAATCTCTGGTGAGAGAATGATACTTTTTTACCATTTTGAATTTATTGGTTAATTTTGTTTAGTTTTAACGACCTTTTTTAAATTGCAAACGGGATGTGTTGTTGTTTATAATTGTTTGCTTTGAAAAAGAAAAAAGTCGAGGCTAAATGTGACGTCACAATGCACGGTTTACGTCGCCTTGCGTTTCATTTCCCGTGTTAAATGAATAGGCGGATCCTGTAGAACTGTTATCCCCATTTATTATATACCCATCAATGTATCGCTCTTTGATACTTTGGATTTCACAGCGTGTGATCCGGTTTTCCGGATCACCACACTGTGGTTTTCTGATTCCGTATCAGTATCCTCTGAAACTGATGACGTCACAATGCAACAACGCAACGTTATTTGTGGAAAATATTGACCGCGTCACAAACGAACCTGCGTATACAAAACATAATTTCATGGTATGTCTGTGTTTTTGATAATTTGGATTACATTTATTACCTTATAAATGTGGATTTAAAATGCACAAGGGGGTATATAATACATTTATCATTACTACAGTAACTTGATCCGAAGAGTTGGATCACGTCTCGTTGACAGGCGCAGATCATCAGATCAAACTCGACGCTTCGCGTCTCGTGTGATCTGATGATCCGCGCCTGTCAACTCGATGTAATCCGACTCTTCGGATCAAGTTACTGTAGTAATAATATATATTTATTATATACCCATCAATGTATCGTTCTTTGATACTGTGGATTTCATAGCGTGTGATCCGGAAAACCGGATCACCACACTGTGGTTTTCTGATTCCGTATCAGTATCCTCTGAAACTGATGCCGTCACAATGACGTCACAATGCATCAACGCAACGTTTTTTGCTTAAAATATTGGCCGTGTCACAAACAAAACTGCATACACAAAACATAATTTCACTGTATGTCTGTATTTTTGATAATTTGGATTACATTTAGTATCTTATAAATGTGGATTTAAAATGCATAAGGGGTATATAATAAATTTATCATTACTACAGTAACTTGATCCGAAGAGTTGGATCACGTCTCGTTGACAGGCGCGGATCATCAGATCAAACTCGACGCTTCGCGTCTCGTGTGATCTGATGATCCGCGCCTGTCAACTCGACGTGATCCGACTCTTCGGATCAAGTTACTGTAGTATATATATATATATATATATATATATATATATATATATATCCACCTTTAATATTGAGATGTTACTGGGTGTTTAGCGCAAGGAAAATTTCACAATATATATATATTTTTTTTAATGAATCATAATCTACCGTACTTAACGGAATTATGATTATCACTTGGGATACGCCAATGACCATTTCATGCTTCGCTCGGTCCAACGGTCTCACCGTATATATATTAATTAAAACGTAACCATGTCGTTGACAATTCTTACGTAACCAGAGCATGATAATCATGAAGATGACGTCAACAATTTTGACGTAACCGGAGAGTGAGAACCATGAATATGACGTAACCGGAGAGTGAGAACCATGAATATGACGTAACCGGAGAGTGAGAATCATGAAGATGGCGATGACTATACTTCTCATTACCAGCTCGTTGGAGTTATCGCGCTTTGATGACTCTTGTGCGTCATTGGTAAGAAAATGCACAAATCTCGCGAGCAAGTGCGAGATTACTGGGACATAAACGGAACGAAATGTACATAGCACCCCACCCCACCCCCCCCCCCCCTTTTTAAGAGTTAAAATACATGGTGTATTTTTAAATAAAATTACCATTAATCAAACTGCATTTTTCAAATATTCTAACACTATCTTATTAAAGATGTTACATGTTTTTTTAAACTCCACCACACCTATTTTAAATATTCCAAACGACGATCTTCTCTGGACATCCAAGTCCATCAATATTTTGTAATTTTCAAATTAGCTTAGATGCAGTTTGGAAACGCATTAGGTGTGTTAATTAGTGTTATAAACGTCTTTAAAAAATGCAGTTTGGCATATACATGTATATAACTTGTTCTAAAATATGGAGATTGACGGGGGTGGTGGGGGGGGGGGGGGGGTGGTGGTACGTGTACGATTACAAAGTCCATGCCATATGAACCTGTCCTAATTGTATGATAAAATAGAATATCTTCATAGTCTGACAGAATAACTTTAAAAACATTGAGCACATTAATTACAAGAAAATTTCTTGTGTTGGATGTGCATATAGGTTTTTCCCTTTACAGTTCTTCTTGAGATTGATGCTTTATATCGCACGGTCAGATTTGGCAAATTTAGTAGCTTCTCTCTCTCACATAGTTTAATAAGTTCGTCTGTTTTCTTGTAAGAATAATCAATTCCTAAATTTGACTTTAGAATTTTAATCAGTGTTGTGGTTTGCAGTCGGTTATAATATGTATTCAATACCATAATTCATATTACTATGCCTAAGTAATGTATTTACATTATGTTGTCCCGGTAGCACGACTTTACGCGCCTTTAATTTGAAGAGTTCCACTAATGGAAATGATAAGTATTCTAACATAACCAAGACTGCATTCAGGATCGTACCAGTTAGTGTAGCAGCTAGATACATGTATTAGGTCTATTGAACGCACTGTATTTACATAACGACGACGTCAACCATTTTGATGATCATGTAGATATTCAAACGACAAAAATGCTGATTTCTGATTTCAGGAATTGATGTTGAGGTTGTTTGTATAGGGTGTGTAAACCATGAAAGCATGTGTTAATTAAGTAGCAGACAACGCCGATTATACAGAAATCTCCCCCATACCTTCATTGTTATTATACCCCATAAGACAAACAGGGGAAAATACGGATGTATATTTAATTGCTGTTATAAAATTTAGAAATTCATTTCAAAATTAAGGATTATCCCCCTCACACATAGCTCTTATCCTTAGACGAATTTGACTCCACTTTTTTGGCACTCTGTTTTTTCCTAAAATAGCTCTAAAACTTCATTGTTATTTCGGATTTCAAACGTTTCGGTTGAGCATCACTGAAGAGACATTATTTGTCGAAATGCGCATCTGGTGCATCAAAATTGGTACCGTACAAGTTTTACATAAGACAAACAGCCTATAGATTTATTCTTTGTATTAATGTGGAAATGAAAGGACAGTGGTTTTATCGAAAAATAAAATACATTAACATAACATACGTTTCTTAACGATAAAGCATTTGTAAATATTATTTTGATTAAGAATTCAATTGTCGTTTTTTGGTTGTTGGTTGTTTTTTTTTTTGTGTTTTTTTTTTGTTGTTGTTTTTTTTATTCTTTTTTTTTTGGGGGGGGGGCTAAAAGTTTGTTCAGTGTTTATGAATGGAAGATTACACCCTACAGGGTCTAAAAACAAAAATGTTTTTTGACATTTTAATTAAATAGCATCAGAATGTTTGATAATGTTTCATGTAATTACTAAAACGCGTAACACTACCATAGTAAAATAATATTATTAGCTGACCTGTTTTTATATTCTTATTAGGCGAATTTATTCAAAAGCCTCTACATGAGAAGAAAAATTTTCTTGCTGTGGCCTTCAACTCAATATTTAGATATATCGACGTTTTATATATTAACAATGATAATTTTCATCCACATGTCGATTTGATATAACCCAGTGAACTCGAAATAAAAGATACCACAAAGTCTTTCACATCTGCTCCATATTTAGATATTTTATTGAAAATAAATGTTAACTATAAACTAACAACTCACTTTATAACAAACGGGATGACTTCAGCTTCTCCATCATCAACTTCCCATGTTTATGAAGCAATAATCCATTATCACTTGCATATGATGTTTATGTCTCCACTGATTCGATATGGAAGAGCTTGTTTTGCATATGATAAGTTTTTGAATCGAGGCAGGCTACTGACAATCAGGTTGATGTTAAAAAGTTTCAGGTGTCTCGTTGAAAGTCAGCATTTTGCAAATTCTATGGTCTTTATAACGACCTATTTTGCCAGTACAATCTTTCGTTGGGTCAAATGTTGTCTGACGTGTTTCATGCCAATTGTTAGTTCGATCTTTACACATGAATTTTGACTACAAATTACTCTGTTTACCTAATCAAGATATTGGGCTCATGATGGGTGTGACCGGCCAACAGGAGATGTTTACTCCTCATAGGCACCTGATCGCACCTCTGGTATGTCCAGGGATCCGTTTTTGGTTTGCCCAACTCTCTATTTTGAATTCCTTATAAGAGTTATGAGATTGATCACTATTCGTTATCTTCACATTTTTCTTTATAAATGGATTAGTACATTTTCAATGTATCGTATATGCAGATATTTAATACAGCAAACTCAACCGATTCAGACTAGAATAATTACTAGAAATCAATTCCTTGTTATAAATGAAAAGATATCGTTTACAAAAACCGAATAACACCATAACATCACTTCAAAACAGCATTATCCTACGTTATATATTCCGATGTCAAGACATGATTCAGAAAAAAATCCCATCACCTCAAAACCTTACATCTATTTAGAACATATCACCACATATCACATTCCCTAAAGACGTTACTAAATCTATATTAGACATAACATCACCTTAAGATGTTACTAAATCTATATCAGACATTACATTACCTCAAGACGCTACTAAATCTATATAAGATGTAACACACCACCTCAAGACGTTACTAAATCTATACAGATATATCTCACCACCTCAAGATGTTACTAAATCTATATAAGATGTAACACGCCACCTCAAGATGTTACTAAATCTATATAAGACATTACATCACTTCAATATGTTACTAAATCTATATAAATATATACATTACCACCTCAAGATGTTACTAAATCTATATAAGACATTACATTACCTCAAGATGTTACTAAATCTATAAAAGATGTAACACGCCACCTCAAGACGTTACTAAATCTATATAAGATATAACACACCACCTCAATATGTTACTAAATCCATGTAAGATATAACACACCTCCTCAAGACGTTACTAAATCTATATAAGACATTACCTCACCTCAAGATGTTACTAAATCTATATAAGATATAACACACCACCTCAAGACGTTACTAAATCTATACAGATGTATCTCACCACCTGAAGACGTTACTAAATCTGTATACGATGTACCACGACACCTCAAGACGTTACTTATTTATATAAGACATTGCATCACCTCAATATATTACTAAATCTATAAAAGATGTAACACACCACCTCAAGACGTTACTAAATCTATACAGATGTATCTCACCACCTCAAGACGTTACTAAATCTATACAAGATGTACCACGCCACCTCAAGATCTTACTAAATCTATATAAGATGTAACACGCCACCTCAAGACGTTGCTAAATCTATATAAGATATAACACACCACCTCAATATGTTACTAAATCCATGTAAGATATAACACACCTCCTCAAGACGTTACTAAATCTATATAAGACATTACCTCACCTCAAGATGTTACTAAATCTATATAAGATATAACACACCACCTCAAGACGTTACTAAATCTATACAGATGTATCTCACCACCTGAAGACGTTACTAAATCTGTATACGATGTACCACGACACCTCAAGACGTTACTTATTTATATAAGACATTGCATCACCTCAATATATTACTAAATCTATAAAAGATGTAACACACCACCTCAAGACGTTACTAAATCTATACAGATATATCTCACCACCTCAAGACGTTACTAAATCTATACAAGATGTACCACGCCACCTCAAGACGTTACTAAATCTATATAAGATATAACACACCACATCAATATGTTACTAAATCTATAAAAGATGTAACACACCACCTCAAGACGTTATTAAATCTATACAGATATATCTCACCACCTCAAGACGTTACTAAATCTATACAAGATGTACCACGCCACCTCAAGACGTTACTAAATCTATATCAGACATTACATTACCTCATTATGTTACTAAATCTATACAAGATGTACCATGCTACCTCAAGACGTTACTAAATCTATATCAGACATTACATCACCTCAAGATGTTACTAAATCTATATCAGACATTACATTACCTCAAGATGTTACTAAATCTATATAAGATGTAACACACCACCTCAAGACGTTACTAAATCTATACAAATATAAACCACCACCTCAAGATGTTACTAAATCTATATAAGATATAACACACCACCTCAAGACGTTACTAAATCCATACAAGACATTACATTACATCAATATGTTACTAAATCTATATAAGATGTAACACACCACCTCAAGATGTTACTAAATCTATATAAGATATAACACACCACCTCAAAATTTTATATTTAAGGGGGACATATTAACTCCCCCAAGTTTGAAGAAACACCACGTCCCCTCAAAACATTTCTACATGCATTAGACACATCCCATAAAGGCATTACTTCAGGTTTTTAACACACATCTCTAAATATCTTATATGTCTACAAACACATTATGTCTCCTCAAGACAATATTTCATATTTATAGGATACACCACGTTCCCTATAATCACCATTACATGCATTTTATTTGATGATGCGTTCCTTGATATACAACTTAGTAATTCAAACATCCTTTGAGGACAATGAACTGAACACGTATCATCCTCTAACGACACGTATCATCCTCTAATGACACGTATCATCCTCTAACGACCTCTAACGACACGTATCATCCTCTAACGACACGTATCATCCTCTAATGACACGTATCATCCTCTAACGACCTCTAACGACACGTATCATCCTCTAACGACACGTATCATCCTCTAATGACACATATCATCCTCTAACGACACATATCATCCTCTAATGACACATATCCTCTAACGACACATATCATCCTCTAACGACACGTATCATCCTCTAACGACATGTATCATCCTCTAACGACACGTATCATCCTCTAATGACACGTATCATCCTCTAATGACACATATCCTCTAACGACACGTATCATCCTCTAACGACACGTATCATCCTCTAACGACACGTATCATCCTCTAACGACACATATCATCCTCTAACGACACGTATCATCCTCTAACGACACGTATCATCCTCTAACGACACATATCATCCTCTAATGACACATATCATCCTCTAACGACACGTATCATCCTCTAATGACACGTATCATCCTCTAATGACACATATAATCCTCTAATGACACATATCATCCTCTAACGACACGTATCATCCTCTAACGACACGTATCATCCTCTAACGACACGTATCATCCTCTAAACTGAACATGTATCATCCTCTTATGACACTGTATCCTTGAGGACAATACGGAATGCGTATAAGATAGGCTGAATATAATTGATTTAGCTCTCCTTCGCAGACTTTGGAGAAGTGTATGAAGTAAGTATAAAGCATAAGAGCATAACACTGGTTGAATTTAGAACTACAAACCACCAACTTCCTATTGAGACTGGTAGATTGTCAAATATTCCACTTAACGAAAGACTTTATACAGTATGTAACTCAGGTAAAATAGCAGACGAGTTCCACTTTATTTTAGAATGCAAATTATTAGCTAGTATCAGGGAAAAGTTTTTACATCCCACATTTTGTGATAAATCAAACATACTCAAGTTTAGTGAGATAATTTCAAACTCAAGTTTTAGATCGTTGAAAAATCTCTGTCTCGTCATAACTAAAATTTATGATGCAGTCTGTCCTCAATAACTTATATCTCTTACTTTTTCTCTTTTCCTTTGTTTGTAGCTATAGTATGTATATCTTATATTTTCATTTTCATTATTCGTATTTTTTTTCTATTCACGATTCATGAAGACGACTTACCATTATCTTTTATTATTTATTCTACTTTATGTACCACTGATGGATGATGTGAGTGAAAATAAATGAACTAGGGTGCATGCGAACGCTTGATATCATAGAATATTGCATGTTTGTAGGGTAATATATGAAATTGTCACCCTTGAAAAGCCATTGTTGACAAGCCGAGGTCAACAATGGGTTTTCAAACGGTGACAATGTCACATCTTACCTTACAAAACGTAATTATATATATATATATATATATATATATATATATATATATATATATAAATGAAAGATGAGTATAACGATAAGTGATCAATCTCATAACTCCCATAAGCAATACAAAATAGATAGTTGGGCAAACACGCACCCCGCACACACCAGAGGTAGGATCGGGTGCCTAGGAGGAGTAAGCATCTCCTGTCAACCGGTCACAACACCCGCAGTGAGCCCTATATCCTGATCAGGTAATCAGAGGTACCCGTAGTCAAAATCAGTGTGCCAAGAATGGCCTAACAATCGGTAGGAAACACGTCAGACAGCATTTGACCCAATGATAGGTTGTATTGACGAACTAGATCGTTATAACGACCATAAAATTTGCGAAATGCTTACTTCAATCGAGACTGTTGAAGCCCCTGTACCATCAACTTGTTAGTCAGTAGCTTGCCTCGATTTAAAAACTGACTATACGCAAAACAAGGGCTTGCGTATCGAATCAGTTGAGAGATATAAACACCATATGCAGGTGATAATGGAATATCGCTGCATAAATATGGGAAGTTGACGATGGAGAAGCTGAAATCATCCCGTTTGTCATACAGTTGAGTCTGTTAACCGTTAATGTCTACTTTCAATAAAATATCTAAGTATGAAGTAGAAGTGGACGACTCCGTTGTATCTTTTATTTCGAGCTCACATGGATATATCGATTCGACATATGAATGAAAGTTATTATTGTTAATAGAATAAAAACGTCGTCGATATACTAGTATCTAAATGTCGAATTGAAGGCCACAGCAAGAGATTTTTTCTTCTCATGTAGAAGTTTTTTGAATGAATTCTGCTTCGTATGAATATAGGAACAGGTCAGCTAACAAAGGAGCACAATTCGTGCCCATGGGAATTCCAACAGACTGTTGGAACATATGATCACCAAAGACCACGAAGATATTGTCAATGAGAAACTCTAGCATATTTATTTTTCCACTTCAGAGTACTTGTGCGTGGAATCAGAGTCGTGTTTAACAAAGTAATTTTTTGGATGACTGATCACTAGATATGAATATTTCCGTTTTCCATTTTTGTTGAAGAAGCAACAGTCTATGATGTCAAAAAGTCTAGTCTTTATATATATATTTTTTTATACTGAATGTTTTAACTACAGCTAAACTACGGTGAACCGTACGCGCAAACATTTTGCTCAGTTAACATTTTTTATACTGTTGCCTGTCGTTATACATTTTCAGCCATTGCTATGTACTGTTGCCCGGAGGGCTGGTTTATGCACGCAATGGGGTAACAATACTTTTTAAGTAAAGTTTCTAAACCAATGAAATTCGTCTAATTTAAATGAAAGTATAAAAACGATAGGTTTGACCAAGTCTATTTGTTTAATTCTTATGCTTCAATGTCGTCACAGGAAATCAACATGAAACATCGCCACGCTCGGCTAAACACACTTCAACTTAAGAATTTCTCAGCGTGTTGCAAAGTGAATGCCATTCTTTTTTGTTTTCCACTACGGTATTGAAATGTATACATTGGTTTTTTTTTTGGTTTTTTTTTTTGGGGGGGGGGGGGGGGGGTTGGCCCTGAAGTTAGCTTGGCGACAGAGGGATGCGTTATACACTGTGCCGGAGACTAATGATGACAAACAAGAGTAGCACTCACATGACCGGTGTATGACCGCCAGAAAATGATCACTGATCTCGCTTTACCTAAAGGAAAATCCATACCAATACATCTTACCGGATCACAAATTAAGTCCTTCATAAAATACATGTTTACGGAGACGCAAAAATCGACCGCCTCTTGTACGGATCTAAGAGCAATCAACTCACCATAATGGTGAAAATATCAAACACAGAATCAGACAAATTCATGGCGAATCTGGTGAATGCCCAATCTCATTTATTTTTTGACATTTCACATAAGTCTGCAAACTAATAATTATAAAAGAGATGCTTAATACACTAAATTTATTTTTCTAAGTTTGGTGATATTAGATTACCGCTTCTTATGAAGCTGATACAGTGGACTTTTAGTCTGTTCAGTAGGTCAATATAATGAGGCGACACAACGTAAGGCTTCAAGTACGCCAAAATATAGATAATGAGCTTAAGATTAGCAGTTTCGTAATTCGGTGAGCACTCCTGATAGTATGCTATTTAAATTGATCAGAAATTGTGTGTATGATATTAATCTTTCTGCTAATTATTAGGGATGGTTTACAGAAGTATCAAAGAATGACATGACTAACAAGTGGCAGGGTTGCGAATACAGAAATCTGTCTCTCTGGGGACAAATTGGAATAACTGGTTCATCCCAGTTTTCCCAGAAACCAGCAAAGCTACGAATCAGCTTGGTTTGAAAAAGTGTTTAATGAATGGCAGACTGCTCGTATTGATGAAAACACATATTCTGTTTTGATAATCATTCATTGAAAATTTTATACAAATAACTGTCAACAAAACATGCAAAATAACGATTCTGCATAAAGTGAAAGAATTTTGACACTTATTGTAGAATTACATGCATTTAGGATGACACCAGTTGCATGCTAAGAGCACTGACACTCTGTACGGACTGATCAATATATACTGGCGGTGGAGGAGGAAACTTCAGGGAACGGTGGCACATCGCAGGTCTATAATCGGTATTTATGACGCCCAGCAGTTGTCAGGACGAGCAAGACCAAGACAGAAGAAAACATCCGGTCAAGACAGGAGTGAGGAGCCAGGGCTTTTTTTAATCGAATTCGCTTACTATGTATGTATATAATCAATGTTTCGTTCTGGCTTTGTTAAAACCACATTTGAAAGTGTGAACCTCTGACATAGTGTGAAATTGGTTATCTTGGAGAAGTAAACGAATTCCAATAGTTCATCAAATTTAACAGTTTATCCGGTACGTTGGGACACGACTGATACAGTCCGCAGAACAACGGGAGGTAACTCCACCATGTACAAAACATACGATGTCTTGTGTGGTCAATACATGAAGTTTTCGTAGAAAAGAACAGCAGTGAAATATCATTAGAAATAAAGATTATCGTTCACACATGTTTTTAGGTAAAACTTAGGTGCATTTAGCCTTTTAGTAATTGTCTTCTTAAGGAGGTATACTACATTGTCATAATGGCTGACTTTCATTTAAAACACGATTAACAGCAATTTGTCTATTCCTATTAGATTCAATTGCCTCGCTGAGTCGTTCAGTAGGTTTGCAGCTGGTTCGAGTCCAGCAGGGGTTCCTTTTTTCAAATTACTTTCTGCTAAAACTGCATGTTTTGACTAAATACAATAAATTTGAAAGTTTTAAATTTCAAAATATTGTTGCACATATCCTCCACTTTTCATCCACATCAAATTTCTTTGGTCTAGCATTCCCCCTTAAGTCTGATAATACAATAGATTTTTTTTAAATCCGTGTACAGGTGCATGTTTTGGAAAGATAGTCTCATCTGTCTACTACCTAATTCTCAGACTGAACATGATATTTCAACAACGGGGCACTGGGTCTTCTCTAATCACATTCTTATTACTTATAAAAGTGTTTCTCCTGGAACGTCTTTCATTACACGAAAATTCGGTAAAATGTGGCACAGCAAACTCTTAAAAGCCTTTAGAAATCTTGATATTAAGATATATCTTATAATCAACTAAAGACAAAATGTATAAAACGATACATTTATATTCAGATCGGAGCTCCCTCAAGCTATGACGCAAGTTGGCTAAATTCCTCGTGAAACTTCAAGAATTTAACAGATTTAAACAATTATTGACTGGAGACACCTGTTCTTATTTCGCTGCAGATGGTGTTAGCGTTTTTAATCAAACTGAGACAACCCACTGTATAATTAAAGTCGATGATAAATTGAAATTATATCATACAGATAATGAAACTATTCTCGTATACATTACTTATGATTACTTATTGAAGGTCTTTCATAGCATTCTTACCTACTATGATTGCTATGTATGCGATACAGTTTCATGATTTCCTCCTACTTTTAAAACTAAAACATATGACAGAAATAAATGACTGAAGTGCCCAAAATTCTCAGACTTTAATCAGTCTGGCAGGACCACCCGAAACTAGTGATGTGGGGGTGTTTTGTTCCGCAAATCGTTAAATGCCAATTAAAATGCTTCTATTTGAGAAAAAACACACGTTTATTTCTACACGAAGCCCAATGCAGAATGGTCGGAAGCTGGCTTCATTTCTTGTATTCGAACATGAAACTTCAAGAAATGATCCCAACCAGATACATCTACATGTTTTCAAATCTGTGCACTCTCGAAGTATGGTATCTTCTCATGATGACTAAAATAGGAGAAAGAGTTAATGAACAGATTCACTCAGTATTTGGAGTACTCATCATCAAGAAACGGTTGATTACTGCGCTTTAACTTCGGTGTATACACATCAAAAGGGGGCTATTTAATTAATAATTCGAGACACCTCTCTCTCTCTCTCTCTCTTCTCTCTCTCTCTCTCTCTCTCTCTCTCTCTCTCTCTGTGTGTGTGTGTGTGTGTGTGTGTGTGTGTGTGTGTGTGTTATATAAGAGCAGTATACTGGTTCTTTTGTATGAAAACTAATTTCCTCCGATTATACATTTATACGCACCTCCTATTCAATACTAAACAATTTTATATCGATTTTTGGAAAAGGTTAGAGTCAACATATTTGTACTTCGCTTCAAAAGTGCGGAAAAGAAAGTTCGATTCAGGAAAATAAAACCTGTGATAAGAGCGGCCTCTGACAATTAAGAAATAAGTGGTTTTCAGTGTTTACAAGCTGAGGCAATCACTCTTAAATACTAAACTTATTGCCGTCTGTCTGTCTGTCGATGAAATGAGACGTAACACAGATAATTGTGCTTAACGATGACATATCAGTAAAAATGATTTCAGATGTCGGTGGCGTAATGAATGCAAATATAAATTGCAACACTTTCAGGATTATGAGCATACAGTTTGATAACGACCATCGTTTGCCAAATTCCACCGATAGAAGCCATCAAGAATAAAATAAGAGGATTATTCCACGCAGCCGCGACAGATTACCTGATAAACATGCTACATACTCAGCTAACAAACTATAAATTTTGAAATTCAGAAATATCTTTTAGTATATCATCTACTTATCGTTGATATTCGCAGTATTGAATATATAAATAGGTCGTGGGTATTGACGTGACATTTGATGTTAGATTTTATTTACATTTTTATCAATTCATAGATATACATTTTTATCAATTCATAAATATACATTTTTATCAATTCATAAATATACATTTTTATTAATTCATAAATATACATTTTTATTCAGAAATCGACACTGACGAAACGTGTGTAAAAGCAGTTAAATATGATTGCATATTAAAACAGTTTAACCTGTAGCATGGCTGCCCAACTGAATTTTCTGTAAAATGGCAAAAAAGTGCAAGTAATACAGAAGGTCTTAAACCCCGGATTCCAACGATATTTTATTGGTTATATATAAGTATATATACCTTATTTTTGGATTCGCTTTTCTTTTTCTTTCGCTTTCTTGAGGAATTATTTCGACTAAAGCCTCCACTAGTAACAGAACTATCCCGGGAATGCTGTATTGGGTAAGCCGAAGACTTCCGGTTTCCTGGAACGCCACCATGTGCAACGGCATCCAGAGTCATGTAACTGTAAGCGACACTGGTCATCTTATCTCTCGTATAGTAAACAATATCATCAAGTATCAACATAATATTTTGCAGGCATTGGACACCATTTAACAGACAGGAAAATTGCTAAAATACTTCAATCACTATATCACACGGGATTCCAAAGGCGCACATAAGTATAACGAAGAAAGACAGCAAATTATTTAATCCATGTAGCTCTCAATCACTATATCCGTAATCATATTTTCGGCGAAAAATATATAATGAAGAAACGTATGTGAAAGTAATTATGATCAAGTATTAACAACGTTTAACCGACAGCATGGCTGCTCAGCATAATTTCTGTCAAATGGCATCAAAAGTTCAAATAAGCGGCAAATGGTTGCGGTGAGGGGAACCTACAGAAGCTGTTTTTACTGATAACATATGTCAAACAAATCGAGTCTATAATTAGACTAGCATGTAATAGAGATCCTAGTAGAACTTACAAAAATAGCCCCAGTTGGGGGAGGGTTACCATGGATATAAGGACGCCATGATGTGTACGAGAACTGTCTGAACCTTGACCGGAAGACAGGTCGTGCTGCAGATGATATTAAAGTGTACATTTATTGCAGCCGCTCTCTCAAAAAAAAAATCGATGTTCTGCCTGAGATAAATCCGTCGTTACCTTTGATTTCTTTATCAACATATTTGACATTTTGTTATTTCGTCCATCTTATCTTTCCTGGGTTGAGGAGGTGTAGAGATTTGGCATTTACGACAGGTTAATGTTACCAACTGGAATTAGATGCGCACGCAGGCTACAGTGCTATCTTACTATAGTATTGCTGCAGCCAAAATGGAAAATGAGTTACAGGCATTTATATCTGGCAATATTCTACAAACAGTAATTTATGCATCCTTTAATTGACAGCAACAAATGCACACAGTAGCGGAACAGAACTGCTGTTGTAACCCGCCATCTGAGCGGTGTCGGGGATACTTGAGATACCTTGATCTCTGCGATTGTTTTGCGAATCCCGAGAGTTTTTGTATACTTATGTCATTATATAACGGTAATCCACATCATATTAGACCTTCTTTGTTATGTAAAGGAGAAGTGACATCTGAGGGGTTTCCCAACAGTAATCACAATTTGTTATCCTTTTCGCAAGTAGCGTATCAAGGTCCCTTTCTGTGATACCAGTATGAATTCAATATGTGACGAAGGTCACCAACGGTTTCATCATAATCGAATCAAAGGTACAGGACATTTTGACTGTGACGTCATAAAATAAGCTATCAAATTACATAATTTGAAAACCTTTCTATTAACATATACCATCGCTTTGTTAATAATAAACTTTTCATTTAATGTCAGTAAATGGAACGTAAACTTTCCCGAACAAGTTTATAACCCAATCTTCTGTAAGGTTTGCTTTTTTATTTAAGTGATTTTATTTTTATTTTAAGCACATGTTCAAGCAAATTCAAGACACCACAATGCGTTTACGCAATTTCTTGAAAAATAAGCATTTCATAAACCAGTCAGATTCAAAGTTATAGCTGAAATCGAAATGCTTATTTTCCACCGCGTCATCATCGGTGATACATAAAATAACATAATTTATAAACGGCATGCATGCATCCTGGTTAGGTATATACTTTTTTTTGCAAATTGTTTGAAATTTAAATTCTGGTAGTATGGGATTTAAACATATTTTATTATATTTATCATAATAGGATTAGTCAGCAGACAGGCCATATAAAAGCCTTCTCTTAAGGTACAAGGTCACCACATGTTCATATAAATGCACATTTCGTTGCAATAATCAAAATATACATATTAATTATAGAGATATTAAGAAGATATATAATTATTACATGTGTACAGGTATGGAATATCAGTAGTGAATGACATATAATTATTGATTTAAAGAAAATAGAAAGAAAACTAAGATAAAACATATAACTTTAAAGAAGGAGAAGAAAAAACTGGGGTAACGGTTTGTAAATATTTCTTAGGCACTTTACATCCATGTTGAAGTAGAAGTATATCATCTACATTGTGTAATTTTACTCGCATGTACCTCATAAATCTCCTTATTACAAGGGCATACACTTATTTGATTGGAATATGTTTTTGCGCGCAAAACATAAAATATTGATGGCCTATTAAAAAGTACTTGACTTGTTGAAATCAAATAGACGCGACAGTATGGTACATCATTCATGGCACGAAATGTATCTATACACTGATTATAACTACGGATTACTCCGTTTACCCGAACGAGATATGAGATTCACGACGGGTGTGATCAGTTGACAGGGGTTGCTTACTTGTCATAGGCACGGATCCCTGACCTCTGTTATGTCCTGGAGTCTGTGTCTGCCCCACTTTTAATTTTGTATTCTTTGTAGGATCGAGTTATGAATCTAAGTTATGAGATTCATCACTGTTCGTTATCTTTACATTTTCATCTATAACCTTTCCTAGAGGTCGTAATAAGGACATAGACAATATATATGGTTTATTATTGCTAAAACGTAAATCTATGACGAATTTCCCCTTGAATCCATGATCGATTTTCTTTCAGTTTGTCCAAAGTTGAGTCTTCATATTTATATAGTTGAGTCTTCATATTTATATTGAAATCCATTTTAATAAGTGTTTAAAACCTTTCATATAGATTTTAATGAAATTGATATATTTCATGTACAACGTGATTGAATGATCTTGTGAATGGAGATAAATGACCAGAGACACAGGACACCTGTGGCATCTGAAAGGTCCTAGGCATTGAGTCCACACAATGCTTCTTTTAAAATGGACAGCAACAAACAACAGATACAATCAGGAATATTGGTTGGTATTCGTTTAAGTAAACCACCAGTTCATGCAAACACTACCATGTATTCAATACTGAATTCTTTTCGTTAAGACTTTATAATCCTGGCAACTAAAGTGGTTTCTTCTAAAATGTATCTAACTAATATTGCTTAAATGATCGTAGCTGATGAGTAAAATTTCGATCACAATGGTTGCTCATAAAGAATAATATGCTTGTATTCCTGCTCGTGAGTGTTACAGATAACTAGATGTTCACCAAATACAAAGGTAAGCATATCGTTAAGGAAGATGTAAAAAGTAAAAATAGTCTCTCAAACAATTATATATTCCTGCAAAACTAATTTACACATGACTGTTACATAGAACGTTAGTGTTGTACCATTTGTACTGAGTACTTCTGGCTCGTGCTACTAGCTATGCGGGGGTAATTTCAAATCCTTAACTATGGCAATTGGTTTCCAATTCCGCAGACAGGTGCCATCATCATGAGAGAGAATGAAACACTTCTATCACAGTAACAGCGGACATCTTCGCCTTTCATAAGTCAGTCTGTTGTAGTTTTAACAATAAATACTTCTTTCATAGTAACAGCGGATATCTTCGCCTTTCATAAGTCAGTCTGTTGTAGTTTTAACAATAAATACTTCTTTCATAGTAACAGCGGATATCTTCGCCTTTCATAAGTCAGTCTGTTGTAGTTTTAACAATAAATACTTCTTTCATAGTAACAGCGGATATCTTCGCCTTTCATAAGTCAGTCTGTTGTAGTTTTAACAATAAATACTTCTTTCATAGTAACAGCGGATATCTTCGCCTTTCATAAATGTAACACAACTGTGGTTATTTTGCTGTAATGGTTACTTAAACACTTATATCATTGTATCAGTTAACTCAACACTTGCCGGGGTATTTAGCTTTAGCTAGTTTACTTTAATAGTTAATCAAACGCTTATATCATTGTAACAGTTAACTCAACACTTACCAGGGTATTTAGCTTTAGTTAGTTTGCTGTAATGGTTATTTAAACGCTTATATCATTGTAACAGTTAACTCAACACTTACCGGGGTATTTAGCTTTAGTTAGTTTACATTAATGGTTAATTAAACGTTGATATCGCTGTACAATGTAAGAGTTAACTAAACACTTACCCAGGTATCTACATGTGGCTTGATATTATTGTAATATTTACAGATTATCGAAATTGTTGTGATCGTCTAAATATTCATAAAATTTACTTTTTTACGATGCGAAATATGAAATACCGTTATAACTTCAATAAGCATGTTATCATTCTTTTTACGAAAATGCGATGAATCACAAATTGAACCACAACAAACATCAAAGATTAACATTAGATCACACTAACTAAATTTCATTGATACAAGCCAAGGTGTGGTGAATGGGCGTCGCTGTGACCTCTAATCTCTGCAAGCAACTTCTAGATAATAAACAATTGTTGTACTACCATTTTCTTTTTCTTATCTGTTCGGGGGAGACTTGTGCAAACTTTTACCGATTAATGAAGCAATTCATTTGAAATCGGGATCGGATCACTTCAAAGTCTCCAGCACGAGTTTATACAAGAATGACAAGGGCTTTCTTTATGTTCTTTTACCTTTGTCAAAATGGAAGCACCAGACTGACATAAACCGTTCCAAAATTTTCTAATTTAAAAGATTATAGTTTAAAGTGACTTTGGTAAAAGGTAGAAAAGGTAAGTTTCTTGTCTATCAATTTATAGAAAAATCCACATTTTTAATCAATATCAAAATTATATTTTTGTTTCTTGCTATTTTCTAAATATTTGTTTGCAATTTTTAATTTCGTGTAAGCTTGCTGAGTAATGAGATTGATCACTGTTAGTTATCTAGGTCTTTCTTATAAAATCGCAGTCATTTTAGACTTTTACAGTGCGATTTATTTTCAGAACAAGAAATTATGTCATTTTCATTCTTTCAATTTAAGGTGAGGTATCACAATTAGTTACAGGATGCGTTTAAACATAACTTTTTGGTGTACGGTTCTCTCGTGTGTTTTATTTACAACCCGACAGAAAATATCTTCCATGGCTGTAATACAAAGAAATAGCACTAAGAACTCAACGATCGAAATGGATTACTCGAGGATAATAGAATCACACACACAGTCAACGAAAATGAAAGAATCGCCTAGAGCGGTACACGGGACATCCCTTGATAAATATGTGTATACTGTCCCAGTAAAAGATGGTTCACCAAATACCAATCACACTCAATTATCGACGCTAGCTTCTGTGCAAGATTCATCGATGGAATCAACTACTGATTATGAGAAATCAACATTAGCCCGTGATTCGACGCTACCTACCACAGAACAAGATCTACTAATAACGGAAATGTCTAATAAAAACACATCGGAAGGGCTTTCAACATCCGTTGATCCACCATTCTCAATCAGGACTTCCATCTCGGCCAAGGAAGTTTTGAAAGCATCCAAAGATGAAATATTGATGTCGCTCAAAAAGTCCACATCTGGGGAATCTATTATCACTGAAATAAAACCCTCCATAAACATTAATTCACCATCAACTTTAATCACCACGACTATCAATCCAGAGGGATTTACAGCTAACAGAGCAACACGGACAACCGTCAACCAAAGCAAACAACCAACTGTTTCTCCGACATTTTCCCAATCATTAGAAACTCCTGTACAAATATCAGAATATACAGAAACATCAAGTGAACATAAACCACATGAAACACCTACTATAGACGCAACAGAAATACACTCTACATCAAATGTCATACCAACGTCAACCTCAGGAATATCACCAGAATCATCTGTGAAACAATCAACTATAGGTTCAATTACCAAAGCAGGAAATAGTCTTCCCACAGATATTAGATTTTCTACAGTCCGTTTAGATTTAACATCATCGCCAATTATGTCAAATAAAGTTTCGCTATCACTAACAAAGAATTTAGATATTGCTGACAAATCGTCAACATCTGTAGAAAATAATTCAATTAAATCTACAAACCAAGCGATATCAATAGATACAGTAGAATCAGCAACAAATCAAATAGAAGAAACTACATCTTCTCCATTATCGCTTTCGTCATCTGGTGAGGTTATAGGTCCAACAGCATTAATATTGTCAAGGACAGGCTCCGAATCTAATTATACACCATCAAATACCGAAGAATCATTCATTACCCAAGTGAAAAAGACAATATCTTCTCTTGTGACCCACCCGACATCTGGTGAGGCTATAGATGACACAACGACAGGGTCTACCTCTACATCAACAAACACAGTAGCAACATCAACAACGCATTTGGAAGAGAATACATCTTTTCATTTGACGCTTTCATCAACTGGAACTGGTGTGGTTATAGGTGAAACAAGGACAGTGTTTCCAACGACAGAGTCTACCTTCGCATTAGTCAATACTGAGGAATCGACAATAAACCAAATAGAAGAAACTACATCTTCTACATTAACGCTCTCGTCAACTACTGGAGTTAACGGTGGAATAGCAATAATGCTGTCAACGACAAAACCTACCGTTACAATAGTAAACACAGCGGAATCATCAACAAACCAAATGGAAGAGACATCTTCTTCGTCGATGCATTCTAGTGATGCTATAGGTGAAAGAACGACAGTGATAACTACGACAGAATCAACCTTTACATCGGACAATCCCGAAGAATCATCAACAAACCAAATGAAGCTCTCAAAATCTTCTCCATTGTCGCATTTTGGCGAGGTTATAGGTGAAACAACAGTAATACTGTCAACGATAAACTCTGAATCTAACAATACGCCATCAAATACCGAAGAATCATTCACTAACCAAGTGAAAAAGACAACATCTTCTCATTTGATACATCCGTCATCTGGTGAGGTTATAGATGAAACAACAACAGAGTTTGCGATTACATCAGGAAATACAACAGAATCATCAACAAAGCAGGTGGAACTCTCGACGTCGTCTCCACTGACGGATTCTGGCGAGGTTATAGATGAAACAACAATAATGATGTCAACGACAGCTACTACCACTACATCACGAAAAACAGACGAATCGTCAGCAAATCAAATAGAAGAGACTACACCTTCTCCATTAACGCATATGTCATCTGATGAGGTTATAGGTGAAACAGCATCTATGCTGAGAAGTACAGACTCGGAATCGAAGAATCCACCATCAAATACCGAAGAATCATTTACTAACCAAGTAAAAGAGAATACGTCTTCTCTTTTGACGCATCCGTCATCTGGTGAGGCTATAGATGAAACAACGACAGAGTCTACCATTACATTAGGAAATACAGTGGAATCATCAACAAATCGAATAGAAGAGACTGCATCTTTTCATTTGACGCATTTATCAACTGATGTGGTAAAAGGTGAAACAACGACAATGTTTCCAACGACAGAGTCTACCTTTACATTACCCAGTACTGAAGAATCATCAACAAACCAAATGGAAGAAACTACATCTTCTACATTAACGCTCTCGTCAACTACTGGAGTTAACGGTGGAATAGCAATAATGCTGTCAACGACAAAACCTACCGTTACAATAGTAAACACAGCGGAATCATCAACAAACCAAATGGAAGAGACATCTTCTTCGTCGATGCATTCTAGTGATGCTATAGGTGAAAGAACGACAATGATAACTACGACAGAATCTACCTTTACATCGGACAATCCCGAAGAATCATCAACAAACCAAATGAAGCTCTCAAAATCTTCTCCATTGTCGCATTTTGGCGAGGTTATAGGTGAAACAACAGTAATACTGTCAACGATAAACTCTGAATCTAACAATACGCCATCAAATACCGAAGAATCATTCACTAACCAAGTGAAAGAGACAACGTTTTCTCGTTTGATGCATTCGTCATCTGGTGAGGTCATAGATGAAACAACAACAGAGTTTGCGATTACATCAGGAAATACAACAGAATCATCAACAAGGCAGGTGGAACTCTCGACGTCGTCTCCACTGACGGATTCTGGCGAGGTTATAGATGAAACAACAATAATGATGTCAACGACAGCGCCTACCACTACATCAGAAAATACAGGAGAATCATCGACAATTCAAATAGAAGAGACTACATATTCTACATTTACGCATTCTTCATCGGATGAGGTTATAGGAGAAACAACACTAATATTGTCAAGGACAGACTCCGAATCTAACAAAACACCATCAAATACCGAAGAATCATTTACTAACCAAGTAAAAGAGACAACACCTTCTCTTTCAACGCATCCTTCAACTGGTGAGGCTATAGATGAAACAACGACAGAGTCTGCCATTATCTCAGGAAATATAGCGGAATCATCAACAAATCAAATAGAAGAGACTACGTTTTCTCCTTTGACAGATTTCGCAACTGGAGAGGTTAAAGGTGAAACAACGGCAATGTTTCCAACGACAGAGTTTACCATTACATCACAAAATACTAAGGAATCGTTAACAAACCAAATGGAAAACACTACATCTTCTCCATTAACAGAACCATCAACAACACGTGTTTCAGCATCTCCAGAAATTTCAGTAACTATTCAGACTTCACACAGTGTGTCTGTGACGTTAGGAAAACCAGGGACTCCAAATACAGGTAAAGGGACGTGGATACTTTCCAGTAAATAACCAATGTAAAGTTATCTGTTGTTTACGCCCTATTTGATAATTTTTCATTCATTTAGGGACATTACTAGCTGTAGGTGAAGTCCCACAAATTACGATTAATGCATAGCGCTCAATGCCGCAAAAGTGAGGGGTTTTTATCGTGCCAAAGTCTAGAGTGTTCATAACTGAAAGCGATTAGCTAAAGAGCAAAACTATATTTGTCAAGTCTGAGTTTCACGTATCCGCCGAGATTGATTTATGCAGCAATATTGCATTACTATCTGCATGTAATCTCTCGACTGATTCGATACGCGAGAACATTTTCTGCGTATGATCACTTTTTAAACCGAGGTAGGATATTGACAAGTACAATGTAAGATGATGTTCATTTTAAAATTAACATCAGTTTACATTTTATTTGTCAGTATCCTACCTTGGGATTTAACCGTCTCCATTAAACCCAGCATTTCGCAAATTCTATTCAAATCTTTGGCAGAGTCGTTATTTATGTAATCATATTTACCATACAAACTGTCATTTGGTCGAATATTGCCTGACGTGTTTCATACCAATTGTTAAGCCGTTCTTCACATTCTGATTTTGCATATGGATTACTCCATTTACCTGACCAAGATAGAGGGATCACGACAATAGGGGAGCCGTATTCCTCCTAGGCACTTGATTTCACCTCTGGTATTTTCAGTGGTCCGTGTTTGCCCTACTCTCAATTTTGTATTCTTTATAGGATTTGTGAGATTGATCATTGTTTTCTTCACCTTTTTCATCTTTAGCAATCTAACGACTAGGCTACCGCAAAAGATCGGTAAATAATAATACCATGCATATACTAGTGTGAACATCTGATGAGTTACATATCAATGCAATTTTCAGGTTCTGCTCACTTTGAATTTGCCATTTTACTATGGATTTCTGGAACATTCAACGCCAACCTGCAAAAAAGCGATAAGTTTCAGAATGAAACTGTAACCTTGGTAAGACAAAAATGACGAACGAGTGTAAACAAATACAAAAATAGTCTTAATCATCAGTATTGTAAAAGCAATTGGAAAAACTACTGTTTAGATTTATATGGGGATATAAGGTGGGTCAATAAATGACGCTGGGAGTATGTCTCACATAGAAACATTTACAAAATCCCTCACAATATCCTAGATAAGTAGGCGTCTCGTTTAATACTCGTTTAATGGTTGAAGTTGATTATAGAAATAACAGCATGCAGTACTACACTTTTATCTTGGTTTGGACCAGATCGTTGAAAGCAAAAACCAATAGAAAACATTTTCTAAAACGAAACGTTATTTCATTTTGCAGAAGTTGTTAACGATGTTAAAGATGAAAGTGCAAATGACACTCTGATAGAATCGTTTTGATAAACCAGAAGTAATAAAAATGTTTTTACATCTGCTTCATACTAAGGTATTTTAGTGAACGTAGATGTTAACGGCAAACTAACAACTCAACTTTATGACGAACTTAGCTTCTCCATAGTCAACGTCCCATATTTATGTAGTAACATTCAATTATCACCGCATATGGTATTTATGTCTCTCAAATGCTTCGATTCGCAAAAGCTTGTTCTGCGTATGATCCGTTTATAAATCGAGACAGGCTATTGACAAACAAGTTGATGTTATATATTCATAGGTTTCAACAGTCTCGTGTAAAGTCAGCATTTTGCATATTTTATGGTCATTATAACGATCGATCTAATTTACCAATACAACCTGTCATTGGGTACAATGCTGTCCGACGTGTTTCATACCAATTGTTAGGTCGTTCTTTGTACACTGATTTTGACTACAGATTACTCCGTTTACCTGACCTGATCAATATATAGGGCTCACCGCGGGTGTGACAGGTCGACATAGGATGGTTGTACTCTTCCTAGGCACCTGATCCCACATCTAGTATGTCCAGAGGTCCATATCAGTTATACTATATTATTCTTTTATTCTATATAGAAGTTATGTTCATTATTTTCACCTTTTCAATGAAAGAAATAAGGAATAAAATAGATACATATTTTGTAGGTCCTTAAACGGGGAATGTTTTAAATTATTTTTGACCAGCTAAATGAGCAATCTTTTATGTTACTTTATCAATTACGACAGTGTTACCATATAATATTTTGTCGCGCTACCTTTTATTTCATATGAAAGGTTCAAACAAGCAATATCAAGTTCATGGCTTAATGTGGGACATTTGACTCATGACCATATTAATTGATCATACAAGTCCAAATTGACTAAAGACCAATGTAAAGATAAAATGGGTCCAGAACTGTTTAATATTTTTCATCGTCGACAGGGGATGCTTACTCCCCCTAGGCACCTGATCCCACCTCTGGTATACCCAGGGATCCGTGTTTGCCCAACTCTCTATTTTGTATTCCTTAAAGAAGTTAAGAGATTTATCACTGTTTGCAATCTTCACATTTCATTAACATAATTGCCAAAATAAGAATGATCTACAATGGAGATTCACGGTAGATATTCTTTGTTGAGGCGAAAGGTTCTGATGGGCTTTTAACTATTTGCGTAAGAATGGAATGTTGTACACATTTTCAGGTGAAGAATCATCTACTTCCTTCGCAGTACCAAAATATTTTCCAGCTTCATGTGGCCATGATAACGCAAGTATTCGATTGCCGTTCTTCCTGTTGGTTAATACTGGTACTGTCTATTTTCAATAAATCAAGCATTTATTTTATAGAGAAGGGAGTATCAAAGTACACGTACTGGCAAAAGTATATGTTCATAAACTACGCGGTATGGGAATAAAGGTGCGAGATCTCGTAGAGAATATAACTGATCACGTGGAATCTGTAGACTTTACAACCCTTGCTACTTCAGAAGGACAACTGTATGACAACAAAGAAGAAATCCGTAGAGCCTTTATCATTCATAAAAGTATGATTTTCTTTTGATGAAGTATATATATATATATATATATATATATATATATATATATATATATATATTCGCGTTAAGAAGTATGAACGGGATAATTATTCCTCGTGATTTCTTAAATTGAAATTAGACACTCCTTAGATTGAAGTTAGACACGCCTTGAATTGAATATAGAAACTTATCAAATTACAGTCAGACACTCCTTAAATTGTATTTGGACACTCCTCAAAATGAGTCGGACATTCCTTGAATTGAAGTAACACACTCCTTAATTTGAGGTCAAACTATCCTTAAATTGATTATAGAGATTCATCAAATTAAGTCGTAGACTCCTTCAATTGAATTCAGACATTCCTCAAATTGAATTCAGAGACATTTTAGTTTGAGGTCAGGCACTCCATAAATTGAACATAGATAACCCTTACATTGAAATCATACACTCCTTATACTGAAGTCACACCTTCCTTAAATTGAAGTAAGACACTCCTTAAGCTGAATTCCTACACTCCTTAATGAATCCCTACACTCCTTAATGAATTCATAAACTCTTTAATGAATCCATACACTCTTTGGATTGAACTCATACACCTTAATGAATTCATAAACTCCTGAAATTGAATTCAGACACTTTTTAAATTGAATTCAGAGACTCTTTGATTTCAAATCAGACACTCTTTAAATTGAATATAGAAGCTTATCAAATTGAAGCTAGACACTTCTTAAATTAAATTCAATGCCTTCTTAAAATAAATTCATTGTACGTAGGTCAATATCTAATGTCTATGACTGAATTATATTTTTAATCCTAAATATCCTTAAGCTAGATCGACATTCCAAATCAAATTTTCTGAAAGAGAAAAATCTTTAGAACGTACTTTTTCCACCTAAGATGTACACAGAGCTCCATCGTGTGATTGATTGCAGATGATACTGAGTGTGAGGCAGTAGGTATTTGTAACAAAACCGAGGAATGCGCTTCGTCCTTGGAAAACAACTATACCGCTCACTCCTGCAATCTGCATCAGCCAGGGTGCTCTATTGAATGTGGTCCAAACGGTGCATGTATTCATTCTGGTGGCATCTCATACTGCAGGTGTGATAGATACATTGTAGCTAGCTAGATAGATAGATTGTAAGATAGATAGATAGATAGATAGATAGATAGATAGATAGATAGATAGATAGATAGATAGGTAGGTAGATAGATAGGTAGATAGATAGATAGAAGATAGATAGATAGATAGATAGATAGATAGATAGATAGATAGATAGATAGATAGGTAGATAGATAGATAGAAGATAGATAGATAGATAGATCACATTAACACTAAAAAAATCAAAGATGACAAGTAACTGATTGGTAATCATGACGTCTTTCTTTACCGGTGTACACAAAAAATTGTCGCGTTTTTTGTTTTTTCATTCTGACGTCTTAAGATAAAATCACAGTGTAGGGTATAAGATATTAAAAGAAATGATTTACAAAAAAAGTCTAGTTCAATCTGCATGAATGTTGCTTTAAAGAGATTTATGTAATTGCTGATTTTGTTGCTTTTCAGCTGCGATTTTGATTGGCTAAACATCTATTACGGGGAGAGATGTGACCGTGTAGCGGTTTCTCTGGAAGCCGAGCTTGGGATTACTTTTGGGTGTCTTGGAGCGGTACTAATATTTGTATTTGTTGGTTGCCTCATCAGGTCACGAAACAAAAATAAAGAAAGGTAACTCGTACAGTCTTGAGTAGGAGATAGTTTCCAGTACAGTATGACTATCCTCTTCACCAGACTCTCTCTCCACATCACAAGACTCTCTCTCTCCACTTCACCAAACTCTCTGTCCTATTCCCGTATGATATTATCGCCACATTCCGTTTTAATGTTAGCCTTGTAATTGTTGAAAAGGAGTCCCGGATTCTCCCAATATATAATCTGTGTTATATTAGTATTCATTACATAGTCTGTTTTATATTAGTATTCATTGCAGCTACTGTGAGGATGAAGCTGGAGACTGGCGAGGATTTAGTGGGACCGACTCCAGATGGTTGACATTTTCTGGGAGGTACTCCACGCGAGAAATCCCATACAAAAGGTCCTTACGAGATGGGAGACATTTGGTACCTGTAAGTACAAGACTGCATTAAAAATACAGAAAGTGCCATCAAACAAGCATCATTCATAGTAAGCGTATGATGAACACATGATATAGCCTTACCATAAACCCCCTCACTCTTCCTGTTAAAAATCGATCGGTCCTTCATTGGAATATTGTATTTATATTATATACATACCTTTTAGAATTATTTAATCGACAAGTAGATGACCTCTTTGGAATTTGAAGTATAGGCATATCATGACCTGGAACACAAAATTACTGTAGTACTGTGTGGTTTTATGTATAAGTTGTAGTGAATTTAACGATAAATATTCACTACATAATTATATAAAAGTCGTAGTGAATTTAACAATATAAGAGGTGACATAAACCGGGTTTTATTGGTGTGCATTACGAAAGCGCCCGAGGTTAGTTCGGGTGCACATTAGTATATAAGCCGGTGATAAGCGATATTTCAGCAGTTCACAGTCGGAGCTCAGGGGAAGATCTCAACAGAAGCGATGCGGCAAGAATGAATCTTTATTGTTCACGTCATCATTTTTCGTAACTATTGCATGATTGCCATTCTTATACCTATACAATCTTTTTTTTTCAATCATGATCTTGATTGCGGATCTATCCAACGTATGTCCAGGGATCCGTGTTTATCCAGCTCTTAATTTGTATTCCTTATAGGAGTTATGAGATTAATCACTGTTCGTTATCTTCACCTTTATAGCATTTATAAGATTGATCACTATTCTATAGGAGTTAAAAGATTGATCACTATTCGTTATCTTCACCTTTACCTGTATCACAGTAATTTGCTCACATATCCCCCTTTGTTCGTGTTCTAGGCACATGACCCTTTCGGTAGTAGTCGAATGACCAGACCTGGACTCTACCTTCCTGGGAATGCTGGGACGGACACCAGTTTTGTGAACAACGTGACCAGCTACAGCAAATTCAGTTCAGACGTTGACGTAAGGCATTGTTTCTAATTTTTCACTTGATCTAAGTGTGGGACTACGTGGTAAATTTGATTCATGCAATACTGCAAAAAGATATAGATAGATATTTAAGAAATAAATTTCATTTTTGAAAGTACACGAGAGTGTGAATTGTGACGCTTCACACCGGCAGCGCTTCATGAAAAGTATGCCGGCGTGACGCATGCGCATTGCAGTTCATACCTCATGTATTCTACGTTTATTTCTTTCGAAATTCCAAGTCGTTAGAATGGACGTACTATATTTAGCAAGATTTCAACTTGGATTGTTCATAACTGTTAAGGAAATAATCGTCATTGCAATTTGTAGATAATGTACATACAAATCTACATGTATACAAATCCGGTCCCAAATATTCGCGATCACTACCGCCATTTTTCATTTTGTAAAAGCCAAGCTTTTCGTAGCAGGCAAATTAGAATATCTTTGTAAAAAGGGGAGGATAACTCATGACATAAAGACAGAATGATCTTTTATTTCCCAGCACATTCGCCTCTATATGACACGCTGATGCAGCTTATATTGTCTCAGAAACTGAAAAAAAAATCAGTAATTTGATGATTAATCATGACATTTGTATCATAAGAACTCGATAAGAAAATTTTATTTTAGGGAAAGCAACATTTAATACATGTATATATGATAATTCAAATGCATTAACATCACAATAAGCACGTTCTCGTCTTACTTAAGCTGTCTGAATTTTCTTTTATGAAATGAGTGATATATCAAACTCTCCCTCTATTTCATGTGATGAAAATTCGTATTTTTTAAAGGAAAAGATTAATGGTAGAAAATTATTACGAACTTTCACAAAAAATATTAAGCGAAAATTGCCTTTATTTCCCACTGTTCATTGCGATGACCCCCCACCAATTTATAAATATTATAACAACATGATATTTTATTCATCAAAATAAAGTACAATTGATTACAGTTCAATGTGTGCCGATCTGACTCCCGAACATTTACAGTAATGAACAAAAATCACGTTATATGTACAAATGTACCTTATATAAGGAATGAATACTTGGGTAGTTTGTATCATGAGGTTATGAAAACAGTGAAAACCTAGTGGAAACATTAGAATACATTGTATTCAGCGAAGCCGATTATACAGAAACTGGCCCACTCTTTCATTATTTTTATTTCCACCCAAAATGTAAAAGAGACACTTGTTCCATATATCTCAGTATTTTTTATGAAGTTTAACTGGTGAATGTCAATTGAAAAGTCCCTGCTTCTATCGAGAAATATAAGAAATAGAAACTGCATGGGACCATTAAGTAAATATTTTAAGGTATAATGTATGGTTTTTTCCAATTTCTGTACAGTATTTGGTCTCAATTATGGCTGACGTAGTGGGGTTTTCTTGTTCTCTCTGCATTTTCATTTTTTTTTTTTACACCACTCGTGTTCTCCTGAGCAATGTTGCTCTCCTCTACTTTTACCATGTGCTTTTCTAGTACCCTTGTTACTGTTACTGTACAAGTTTCTAACATTCTGTGTTTTGATCGCGATAGTTTCTAGTATTTTATATTTGCCGTTGAAAATCTTATTATTGTAGTTTGTTACATGTGTAATTTCTTTTATTCAGTTTTCCATACGAAGACCTCACGTGTCGAAAGAACCAAGTGCAGTATATCTAAGTGTAAGTAGTACACGGGTACAGCAGCGAGCAGGAAATTGTCTTGGAATACTACATTTTACTTTCGGTTCATAAAGGATGTTTTCTCATCAATGTAGAAGATGAATTCCATTTTGTATTTGACTGCATAGCATACCAACGCCTAAGTAAACCATTCATAGAGTTCATGAACATTTTGTGTAAGAATTTTATAAACCTGTGTAATACTAGACAAATATATATCTGGCTTATGAGCAACGAATGTAACAATATTATTGAAAAATTTGCCAATTACATATATAGCTGTTCATTGCTAAGAAAAGTTGATTTATCATGAACTTGTAAATTTTATTTTTCATCCATCTTTTGGATAATCACTCTTTTATGATTTATGTATAAACACTTTGTATTCTTTGTATGCCCTCTGGGCCCAAAATTGGAAATAAATTACCTACTTACTTACTTGCTTACTAAATGTGGTGAAAGATATCCGCGTGTTCTTGACTGGCACTCTGATGGATATTTAGCAGTAATACTGATATTTCTTGTTCTAGGATCAATCATGGCGATCGACAGGATACACTAACTCTGTTTTCTACAACTATCCAGAGGAGAGAACTCATCTGTAGCACGAACATCTTAAAGAATACGTCATTTGCGTACTATTTTATAATCAGCTTCATGGTGTCGAATGATTCAATCAGGAATGGGATTTTCCACATATTGTTCACATACGAATTAAATAGTATTTTATGTATAATCTTAGTTATCATTTTGAACAAGAGGCCCGTGTTCCACATCACCGATAGCGTCTCTGAATCGATCCTCATCCATGAGGCTACAAATTGTACAAACATGAAACTACTAATGCTTGCAATATCTGAAGCTTGACAAATTGCAGTACTATTACAGGTAATTTGTCTTATTAGAAGAGTATTTCAATAAGTATCTTGTGGTCTCGCTTTGGTCTTAAAGAAGTGTCTTGTTGTGGCCTCGCTTTGGTCTTAAAGAAGTGTCTTGTTGTGGCCTCGCTTTGATCTCGTCGTTCATGAAAGGGTTACAGTCGTTTGAACAAACTTGACAGATTGATGTCAGTTAGTTAAATTCAGTCTTCGTGAATAAGAAAGCTTGCATGCATGTTTTGATAGTTGTTAATGAGATTTTTCTTTACATATATGATATGCCCTTATACCCGATCCTCCTGTGTCACCTTAAACCCAACATGTGCCCCGCCGTGACCCCAGAGCTCATGGATTGAACAAACTTCAATCTATACTATAGATGAAGATTATCAGGTAATCATTTCTCTATAATGAAAGCCCTATAATGATCTCCCTTTTTTCCAGGGTTATGGTTTCTGTGGCCTGGTGCCTTTTGGGAAAATTTCTTTTCAAACCCACCCCGATTTTAATCTTTCCTGACTATTTCTCATTCCGTGTACAGACCAGGTTTGGTTGCAACTCGGAGGGTTGTTTCGCTGAAAAGTTGTGCATGTTAAAAAAACAAACCAAAAAACAAAAACCAGTGCGACGAACAAACTTAAATCAGGAAAAATTGAGATCATTTGAACTTTCGGTTCAGTTGAACTAAAAAGAAATACAAATGCCATTTATCATTAAAAGAAAAATCAACGATCTCCTCAAAAGAGTAACTGACGATTTACAAACCTTAAACCCAGGGTTTTTTTTTATCCAAATGTTTTTTTATTATTATCATTTTTTCGGAACCATCTAAAAACAGTACTGTGTCATCTGCATACTGGGGTAAACAAACATAATCCTTTTCTATCCTTATTCCCTTGATGTTTTTATTTGTCTAATCACGAGTCCCATAATTTCTACACAGAGGTTAAACAAGGTCTTGTACATAAATTTCCATGAAACAGAGTCAAATGTCTTTTCAAAATCACTAAGCAATATGATACCTGGTTTTCAAAGGTGCTGTGGATAACATCATATATAACACGAGTGCTTTCTCCAATAGATCTACCCTGAAGGAACTCCTTTTGGCCGTCATGAATTAAATACCTAGTCTAAAGCTTGTTTAATTCTGTTTGCTATATAGGAGGCTGCAATTTTATATAAAAAAAATAAACATTAAGAAACAAAATTGGACCTTGACCCCTGTTTTTGCTGACCGTTGTATTGATTCAAAAGAGATTGCAATATTTCAGGAATGCGTAAAGTTTATTCACCTAATAAAAATTATAAAGTATTCCCTGAGAATTCCACTTGCCCATAGAAGTTGGGATATCTTCTTTTGCATTTAAAATATTGTAAATAATATTAGAACATCTTTCATGTAATAAAACTGGTTCAAAAAATATAGGCATACATGGATTAACATTTTGTTTGGTTGAGTGTCTATCAATTGACAGACGTTTTAAATATTTTGAAATTGCAGTAATAATGCTATTGTATTTCATTACACATACTTCTTGAAGATTGTATAAACACTGAAATTTTTCTATGGTATGGAAGTTACAATCAGTATCAAAAAAATCTTGAACAGCTTTAATCCCCTTTTCATACCATTTCTCATAAAACACAGGTTTTCCCGCAATTCTAATATTAGAATTGTACCACACTGGAATATTATGAAAATTATTTTTAATATTTGGAAGATTTTGACTAGTCTTCAAATAAAAAAACCAAGCATTAAAAACATCCTTCCAAAAAACATTGCTTTTAACACATAATTGTTCCACAATAAAACTATCTCCAAAGTCATATAATTTCTTTAAAATATAATTTCCATACATGGCAAAAAAAATATTCATCCATGGTTTCTGACAGTTTGACCTAGTAAGCCTTTTAATCCAAGAGCATTTCAATGATGTAATAAAATTGCTTATATCAACCATCTTGATACCACCCGATAGATAGTCTTGTGTTATCACAGACCTCTTAACTTTATCTACACTAGATTTCCATAGGAATTCAAAAATAATTTTGTATAAATAAGAGATTGTTTCTTTCTTTGGAGTAGGAAGTGATATAAACAAATGATTCAATTTTGGAATAAGCAAGGTTTTAATGACAGTAGCCCGCCCAATGGGAGTAAGAATCCTGAACTATCTTCATATGGAGTAGATGATATTTCAGTGCAAGATCTGTTTAAAATTTGTTTCAAAACATCTAGTGATTCTTCTGTTCAGTGGCTACAGTTTAGAATTTTACATAGAATTCTTCCTGTTGGTTCTTATTTGAAAAACATTAGTGTTAAAACAGATGATCTCTGTAGATTTTGTACAAGTAATATTGAAACAATAACACATATTTTTACTTCCTGTAATAAGACCCAAACATTGTGGAGTGAGTTAAGTCTTCATATATATAGAAAAATTTCAGAAAGAATTGGTTTTAATGTGTCAAATATAATATTTGGTGAAATTCCACTGTCTTTAAATAATAAAGCCATAAACTTTATAATTTTATATGCTAAACAATACATATTTATCTGTTTAATGCAGAATAAAGAACCAAATCTTGTTAGATTACTATGTCACTTAAAGTTTAAATATCATGTAGAGAAATATGCTGCAATTCAAGCATTTAAAATACATAACTTTGATAAAATATGGATGAAGTGGGAAAATATTTTTGCAATTGATTAATTATTACTACATGTACTTGTCATTATTTTTAGTACATGTATTATTGTTATCATTATTACTTTCACTATTGTACAGCAAGTAACCTAAACCACAGGGAGATGTATGAAAGGTATGTTTGTGTAAGTGTTTGATGTATTGTATGAAACCAAAAAAAAAATAAATTATAAAAAAAAAAAAAAAAAAAAAAAAAGTATTCCCTGAGAAAACGCCAGGGGGACCTGATTTTAAGTGTATGAACAGACACAATGAATTATACCGAACCCAATTTTATTATACAAATGTTTCAATTTTCGACAGAAATATGGTGTTGGGTACCGCTTTGAGAGTCTTGGCATTTAATTGTGGCACCACAATACCTCTGATGTTATGAAAGGTGAAGATAACGAACAGTGATCAATCCCATAACTCCTATAAGCAATGCAAAATAAACAGTTGGGCAAACACAGAGGTGGGATCAGGTGCCTAGGAGCTAGGAGTAAGCATCCCCTGTCGACCGGACAAACCCGCCGTGAGCCCTATATCCTGATCAGGTAAACGGAGTCATCCGTAATCAAAATCAGTGTGCCAAGAACGGCCTAACATGAAGAATCATGAAAGTACCAGCTGCTTGAGAGGTTGCAAAGAATTATACATATATGTAGTTATTAATAGCCTCGAAAAACATTGACATTCAATTTTCACTGACAAACTTTAATCGAGTATTACTGCCGTTTTACCATCGGTACAGACTATTCATCCCAAAGTACTAACCAAACAGCTGCTGACTAGGAACTGAAAAAACGCGCATACATGTACTGATAAGTTCGGGAAAGTCCTTCCCTCGGGAAAAAGAGACGTAAAAATGATTCTGAATTGGACCTTGCTTTATCTCAGCACTTAGTAAGATAAGTGGACACGATACCAATCTACTGCACAACCGAAAGTTGTAAAAGAACAATCGCATGATCGACATCCGGTAGTGCAGTAACCCCACAACACCCCCTACCCACCCCCACCCCCACCCCCCTAGATTCAGTTGTGTCGGGAGTAAGTTGACCCTTGCAAATTGAATTGGGCCTTATATCGAAAATATAAGAATGTAGTGCTCTGGGATTTATACCCTATATAATTCCATATTAAGCAATGCACTCTGATGGCTCGTTTGACGCTGGAATTTGTTTTGGTGTGCGAGTCAGTAGTGAATTTTTACCAAATGAAGTTGAATTTTTGAACCAAAAAAAAAAGTTTTAATATTTTCGTCTACAAAATTGCAAATAAAATGTCCTCAATTCCACCTTTGCTATCATGTCAGAAATTGCCACAGTCTTGTGTATCGAGATTGTTCGGGAGATCCTCCATTTGCATAGGAGATTGTGGGACCAAATTAAAACAATGAGAGTAATGTGGGAAAAAAAAGAAGTTTAATCTGCTGGATGTTGGAAATCGATAGTCTGTCATTTCCACAGTATTTGAAATTTATATACTATCATATGATCGAGAAATTATGTCATTGTATGCGCGATTTATCAATACTACTATATATTCAGCAAGAACAAGTTTAAACAGCAGATACATGCATGTATTTTGATATACGCATGTTGGTATGTGTGTGTGTGTGTGGGGGGGGGGGGTTAGTGTCGAATTTCCAGTGTTTAAGTTTAATCTTAACTTTTAAAAAAAATGCCATATTTCTATTATAGTTTATAGTTGAATTGATCTACACAACGTACAGTGGGGGGGATTCAGGATTTCCGAAAAGGGGTGGCGTACGAAAGTCATTTTAGGTGCCAAATCTGGAATTTTCATATATATATAATCCAAAATATAAGTAAATATTCAGACAATTAATAGCATAATACAGAAAAATTAGAACGCCGAAAATAACTCAACAGGTTTCATTTTAAATTTTCAAGAGTTAACTCTTGAAAATTGAAAGTGAAACCGGTTGAGTTATTCACGGCGTTCTAATATATATATATATATATATATATATATATATATATATATATATATATATATATTTATATTAAGAATAAGACTGAGGTTGTTTTGGGTTTGTTTGTTTTTTTTTGGGGGGGGGGGGTTGTTGTTGTTGTTGGGTTTTTTTTTGCTGTTTTTTTGTTTTGTTTTGTTGTTGTTTTTTGTTGTTGTTGTTTTTGTTTTGTTTTTTGTTTTTTGTTGTTGTTTTTTCGTTCAAAAGGTTTTTCATTGGTAAAAATTCACTACGGACTCGCACGCCAAACAAATAGAAGCGTCAAACATCCCATCCAAGTGCATTACTATGATATTACTGGATATTAAATTGCCCAGAGCATAATCTCATTTTCCCCCCGATTTATTGCCCAATTAAATTTGAACGGGTCAACTTATCCCCGACGATTTTTCTTTCACAACTTTCGGTTGAGCGATAGAGCGATTGGTGCCCGTGCTTGAACTGTAATTTCTTAACTTTAATGGACTTCCCGAGCATACGGCTAAATTTTGTAATTTTGAAAAGAGAAAAATATGAACCTCAATTTTTGTGGGTCGTAGAATTTAGATATGGTGCAGAATTGTGCAGTTGTTTGACGGCAAAACAAGATTACAAGCTGTAGAATTAGATCGAACCGAACCGACATTGATTGAAACAATGATTGTCAATATATTGACTGGATCCTTTTCAAAGTAACTCTTTTTATCAATTATTTTCAAGGAAGCAAAGACAAACAAAAAGCCTAGTACAAATAAGACAAAAGGAATGAGAGTACCAAACCCCCGTATGCGTAACCCGGACGCAGTTTACCCCAAGATTGAGCGGAGGTATAAATGTCTAGGTGTTGCGTGATTGGCTAATATCAAGAGTGAAATTGTTTGGAATTGAAAGAAATATTATAGAGGTTCAAATTAATTGTGAGGATGAAAAATTATCGCACAAAATCGAGAAATGTCTGAGGAAATTACCATGGTAGGGGTGTGCTTAAAATGAAGTGTATAATTTACTGCAGATTGCTAGGTGTTGTAAAAATAAAAAAAAAAAAAAAAATAAAAAAAAATAAAAAAAAAAGTACAAATATGGCCTATAAAAGGCACGGGACCCTATATATTTTTTGTCGTTTTTTATCAACACTTGGAATGAACTTTGAAATGTTTGCGATTATTTGTTTAAAATTGAAATAGTTAATTAGTGAGAGGGCCAAAGGTTAGCATTGAGGTCTATGGGAAATGAATTGGTACTCTTTTCCCAAAACTGCGCCTCAAGCGCGATAATTTCCCCCAAACCTTGTGGGAGGAGTGTAATTACCCTATTCCATTACACTGGTTTCAGACTTCAACCAATATGCAGTGCTGGTACCTACAATCAAAATAATGACGCACGGTGACTACAACTTTCAAAAGAGAAGCAAAAATTAAAAATAAGATCGCATTTGGTCCATGGGGCTCCCTTCGTCTGGCAAGTGACAAAGCGTTGTCACCTTTCAGTAATCGTACAGTCACCTCAGTGTACATACATACAGTGTATTAGCTGGCAAACATGCAGTGAGTTTACTAGTAATTGCAAGTGAAATGTCATACTAGTATAATTTGCAAGTTACCCACTCGTTTTCCAAGGAAGTTGTGCTCATCGAAACGTCTATACATATATCATGTATGTAACAGGCTTTGTAACAAATAAATATATGTTCTCATTGATGATTTGATGTTATCTATTTGAATAGATCCCAACCCACCCACATCGAAATACCGATATATTTTAGAAAACAATTTGAAAGCGATATTTTTAAAATATCCATAGAGAATAAATCCTTTTCTTGTTCTTGCGTTCAGATAAGTAAAAATAATACGTTAGTTTTTGTGCTATTTTATGCAAAAAACTGAAATGTAACATATTAGATACAATTACAATTTATGTCATAAGAATGTTGAATAAGCGTGATTTTAGGCAAAATCCACAAAATGTATATTTGTGGAACAAAACATTACACATAGTTGAGACATTCATGAAAATCTAGTAACGCGTAGAACGCTACATAGGACTATATAGTTAAACCTCCATGAGAAAAATCACAGTGCAGTGCATAATTCATGAATATCTAATAAAACATGAATATCTAATAAAACATTAATATCTAATAAAACATGTCCAGAAGACTCTGAAAGATGCTCTAAGTTTTGAAAATTATAAATAATATTTGTTAATACCTGTATATTTTTTTAATCTACGGCTACGGTTAAAACCTTGTACACATTAAATAATCTAGTATTTGTTACATGTGCGTTATAACCTAACATCTGTGAGAGCTAGGATGCTTTATAACCAGGTGCACGTACCTGTTACATAAGTTGGTACAATATTTGTTCTTACGTAATTGACATGGAAGTATTCCATCTTTTGAAATGTAAAATAATTTTAGGATACATGTCAAATGTATCCGAGTGCTTAATGAAAACGTTTATATGCAACATGTAGCTGTCACCGTGATGCCTAGCACACGCCTGCTAATCGATCAATTGCATAACAAGAGATTATGTATAGAAATCAAACGAGATCGATTTCCGGTTATGCAATCGATATCCAAATTTCACATGCATAGATAGTAAGTTGTCTCGATACAAGCAATTGTTGAGATTTTAATTAAAATGTAAGAATGTGATTCGATGAGTACATGTACATCTATTTTCTATTGTTTTACACTATTATAAAATGCAAGGGTGATCGATTAGCGACGATTTTTGTTCTGAAGCGAGGGTCGGTAGAGCGAAAACGCTGTCAGAAAATCATATTTACCGACAGGAATTTGTGTTTATTTAATTTTAAACATAATTGTCAATGCTCACCAAAGATATCATGAATCGCCACATTCAGTGTTAGAATGGCTTGCATTCATTGTCCACTTTAATGATAAAACTTCTGAGCTCGACAGTAAATTCATTTTAATCATTTTTAGTATAGAAACAACCAGTCATGCAGTTTAACAGTTTTCAAACTTTCAGTTGTAAATTAAATCAAATATCGATGACAGGAAAATCAAACAAATACTTTGTTGTTTTCAAGACTATTTGTCATAAGTATGAAGATCAGAACACACACCATAGAATTTCAGGTTTTTAAATACACATTTCCCCGTGGGCCAGCTGATTGACATGCAGATAGAGAACGTATACCTCATGTGTAACAATAAAAAATTAGAAAATCGGTACATGTACTGAATGAAATATCAGATTAGTTTTTTCTTTGCTAAATAGATAGATTAAATGATTTTATTGCCTTTTAGATTCATAATGGTGAAATAACTTTCCATAATATCTGATTTATTAATATTCAATTAGACGTTTACAGTATCCATTGTGTAGAAATTCTATATATGCACTTCTCTGTCGATTCACGTAATCTTTATTATTTATTCACGAAGTTGAACCCATTATTTTTAAAGTTAAATCGCTCAATATTGTTCAAGAAAAAAAAAATTAAATTTCTTGATATTCTGTTAATCATGTTGAATGATATGAAAAAGCTTTATAGCTGTATGCATCAATTACTGAAAGTGTAGTTTTAATAAAAAGTCATTAATATATCACAACTTAAAATACAAATTGAATTCTTTCTACAAATTAAATAGATGAAAATATATTATCGCAAGCAATTATTTATCCCAAGATGAGGTCTTTCATGCAAATGCCATCAACAATTAGCTTCACGGGAAAAAAAAGGGGGGGGGGTAAGCTATTTGTCACCCCTCAGTCTGCTGGTGTCTTATCTTATGCTCTGGGTCTGTTCAGACTCGCCTTGCTGACATCATATGTCACAGCCTCAACCCTCCTATAAACACTGCTCATAGTCTTGAGTTTTGTGGAGATAGTTATAACATCTGCATTAAAATGTTCGTAGGTATACTTCTGTCTTGTTCTACGTTCATCCCCTTCAACCTGCTTTGCTCATCGTCAGTCATTTGAATGTGAATAAGACATCCTGCCCTGTTGTGTCACAGTCTGTGGTCTTCTGCTGTCATTGTCTTTTCATATTGTTCTTCGCAATTAATCCATTGAGACTTCATTAATTTTGTATTTCTTTTCAACAGCTGCACACTGTTTTACATTCGGTATAGCCATAATTGATTGCGCTTTGATTGTAGTAAATGGGAGACACAACATCAATTTATGTATGAGTTTATGACTTTTGAGGGTACTTCTCTATTTCAAAATAATAATAATAATAATAAAATGAATCCCAGAAGCATCTGGCGTAAAATTCCCATCAGTACTTTCAGTACGTTGATTAATGTTAATGTGATTAGTTTTCTCATTCGGTTTTCTTAGGTGTTGGTGAAAATTACACAACCAATTTTTTCCCCTTACAGTACATATAGGTTACAGAAATACAAAATGTAATGTCTAATTGATAACATATATTGGCCTACTTTGCTGCAAAAGTATTGTCATGTATGCTAGCTAAACTGCCTAGCCTGGCGCACGAAGACTTATTACGTAATCTTAACACACTAGAATATCCATACGCGTGGGGTGGGTGTAAATGTAGTCCGAGATATATGTCCCGCGATTTCCGATATTGATATTCGCCGACAATCTCTACCCAGAGTTATCGTTCCCGCTACGCTCCACTAATACCTCTGTCAACGTCTAAAATCATATAAAATCGTACTAAAACTAACTTAGCATATCAAACTGTTATGATCATATCTAAGCAAATCAAACACTTGTCTGAATTTTATAAACGCAGAAGCTGGTAAATATGAGACACCTGAGCGAATTAAAAGGTTTTATATAAATATTCATTCATCCAATAATACTAGAATAATCATGGAATTCGTTGTTTTTGTGAACTTACTGTAAGATTTTAAGCTTAACTCTAAAACTTGTAAAATCATACTTTATAATGCAATAGATAGAAATAAGTTTTGCCAAGAATCTTGACATTCTGACGTTGACAGAGGTGTTGTAGCGCAGCGTAATACGCCCTCTGGTGAGAGATTGATTCGCCGATTTAGCGAAAACAAAACCGGAAATGCGTTTACTTCGTAAATTTTTCGGGACTACTTCTACACCCTAAAGAATAAATAAAAGCCATTTACTAAATATATAGGCAATTTTCATACACCAAATTCACAATGAAGACACTTGGTGATTGTCTTAAATCACATTTAGTAAGATATTTAAAGAAACACTGACATAAAACGTTAAATCGGCGAATATCAATATCGGACATCGGGGGACAAATGTCCCGAGACATATGTTCCGGACTACATTTACACCCACCCATACGTGTAGTAGAGAGAAACAAAATGTAAATCGTCTGACACCTTAGATAATTATCTTTTCACGAAGAGCTTTTAACATTACACACAAATTTCATTTAAATCGATTTATAAATGATTCATATACACTAAACATCCAACTATATGAACTATATTCATACGCGTAACATCATCCGATCGGCCATATCTCTGAGAAAATGTAGGCACCAAAACATAGGTGCTAACGTGCTTGAAAATGTTATTTTATTATGTTTTAGCCTGTGTTTTTCTTACAACTGTTTTAATTGAAGTCACTACAGGTATGTACAATATATCGATTTCTACGTCTGTATTTTTTATTGCGTTTCGCACCTAGTCGTTGTACGTACTCTTTTATCACTGGAAACAAACATGCAAATTTTATCAGCGTACATTCATTCATTGTAACCATTATGTGTCAGTAAGCATTTTGTGTCTCTTTTTTATCATCATCATGTCTCAGGGGTCGAAATTAACTTTTTCTACCACAGGCTAATTTTAGCCTGTGGGTAAAAAATCCACAGCCTAAAATGAAAACCTACAAGCTAAAATGAAAATAATGAAGCAGTGCTCTTTATATATATATATTTTTTTTTAATCAATGATTTTCCCCATCATTACTGAGCCTAGTGGGTCAACAGGCAGCGTTTGGACAAGACACTAAGTTACGTAAGGCATATGGTGCAATTTCTAGATCTCTTAATTATCGCACCTCTAACAGTCTAATCCACGACTTGTTTACCACATGTCTAGATCCAGTCTTCCTATTTTATGCCACATCAGGGTTGTCACTAGTGATTTTTTAAAGCGAGTACTGGACTGGTTTTATAAGCAGCACGATCATGAGTCCTATCAGCGATTTTTTTTTTTATATGACTGGTACCGATAAACGGTACCATTCCTAATGCCAGAAACCATTGATTTTTCCCAATTTTGAGACAAAAAATTCCCAACTTACTTGCCGAAAAATAGACCGCTGACATCGTTATTTACGTAGTCTGAAACGTTGTACAAGTTAACTAAAATGTTCACTTCCGGTATTAAATCGAAAGTACAGATCATGGCAGTGCGCGTGTTTTGTAGAGCTACGACGATTCTAAAACAAGTCTACAGCGATTCCTTATGTCTCACAACAGCAAATATTACCGTGAAAAGTTTGTAAAGAGATGAATACTTCTTGTTTTGTTCTCTTTTTTTCTTTTCCTTTAGTTAAAATCATTTGCTGAAACATTTGTAGAAAATTCCCAATTTGTTCGATTTTGTCGCTATTTTTCCCATTCGAATGGGTACCGGTACCAGTACCAGTGGGTTGAAAAAAATCGCTGCCTATGACTTTTTTGATAATCATCAACTCGGTGAGAAATGCACGTCACTACAACCCGACCTCAATATGACAATAAATTTAGATATGACATTCTCATGATTCTGATAAAAATAACTACCGGAAGACTTGGTAAAACATAGATTCCGATATTTTTTGTAGATAAATGAATAACAAAAACATCATACTTGGAATTATTCAATTTAATCACCCCTATAGGTGAACAGGACTCGTGGCACATGTCGATATGCGATGTCCGATCTCTAAAGCATTTGTTTGACTCCGAGTTTCTTAAAAAATCATAAAAGAAAAATCCGGATAAAAACGGTTATTGAAATCGGTCGTTCATGTAAGCTTTTGTATGATTCAGAGTGCAAGTTTGAGAGAAGCGAATAGCGCATCACCATATAAAACGTATCCGATACGATCATAGTTTGTAAATCACCACTCGCTAAGATTTTCGAGTGTCCATTATTTTTACTCGTTATTTTTCAAATGTACTCGCATTTTGTGAGTATTTCTCGCTAATTTTGAGCCCTGATGTCTCTGCAAATGTTTTTATTTAATACAGATTTACATGTTTCACAGGTGCTTGGGTCTTGGCATATGAATATGAATAGTTATTTACACACGACATGCAGGGTTTTATCTATTCTCTTTAGAGAAGTCGAGAGGCATAGCCTTCGACTTCTCTTCGCAAGCATTCATGTTTTGATTCTGGAAAATGTGTAAATGCGGGAGTCGGTGACGGTTTATACTTTGACCGACGTTTCGACTCTGATGTGCCTGGATTTACGCAATAGACAACTTGTTTTCAAACATTTAACAGTAATGCACAAAACTGTCACAAGGAAATCAAAACTTACTTGTTTTTAATCCATTTTCATCATGTCCCCAGTCCCGGGTTTACGTTAACTGGTCTTGGGAGCTGTCACAATAGGGGACCAGTTAAGAGAAAAGCAGGCTGACGTAATCAGAGTTGTGATTCAAACCCGGGACAGGGGCATGTTGAAAATGGATTAAAAGCAAGTAAGTTTTGATTTCCTTGTGACAGTTTTGTGTAATTACTGTTAAATGTTTGAATGCAAGTTGTCTATTGCGTAAATCCAGACACACTTGAGTTGAAACGTCGGTCGAAGCATTAACCGTCACCAACTCCGGCATTTACACGTTTTCCAGAATCAAAACATGAATGCTTGCGAAGAGAAATAGATGAAGGCTATGCCTCTCGACTTCTCTAAAGAGAATAGGTTTTATCCAGCATTTAGATGTTACTACCCATTTTATATTTAAGGGGAATTTTTGAGAATGCAGTCATGATCTTCCAGGGGATGGGGATGGGGGACATCCATGGAATATAATATTAACAGATTATAACAGCCATTATGATATAAATTGATTGATTACTCATTTTATCTATATCAGGGCTTGAAGCTAACTTTTTATGTCACCAGTCCAGCCGGACTGATTGTGTATAATTTCAATCAGTCCGCAGAAAAAATTACCAGTCCAACAGAGTTTTCCAGAAATAATCAAACTTAATTGTTGGATTCATATTTACGAATCAGATTCGTTTGATATTATAATAATCTACAGATCGAAGCATGCCAAATGTGTGTATAAAATTTCATAAGTATATTTTCCAAAATGATGCTTTTAAAATTAACCAGTCCCATCGGACTGACTAAAACAAATGTCAGTCAGGGCGCCAGACTTTTAATCAGTCACAGACTGACGGGCATATGTTAATTTCGAGTCCTGCTCTCTAGCGAGATTAAATAAATCCCATAAAACCGAGAAAAACACCTGTGGAGTACATCTCTTCGTGTTTCACTTGAAAAGAAGATAAAGTGGTAAAATGTCCGATACGTCTGCAAATATATTAATCAAAACAATGACATGATGTGTATTGGATTTCAGACTGATTCCCTCTTACGCAGCAACTTTGATATGCAATTTCTTGACTATAAGGGCTGTGTGGTGCACCAAAAATTTCGGTGCACCACGATTCATACCATTCGATTTGATGCACCGATTACAAATTCTGGATTTCGGTTCGGATCAGTTTTAGATTTTACATACACCAAAACAACAAGAATGGCGTCCAAGTGATGTGCAAAACGTGGATTTTTATGCAACAGAGATTTAAATCACTACGGTGTTGATATTTAGCATTTTCACCACTCATATACCAACAGAATATGGTCCGTAAGATCATTAAATTTTATCTTTACATGACATACAGCATTTCTGTCAGTGTAGGGGTAAAATCAGCATCTTAGATAATGACACAAATGAAATGTTTTGACAGTTTATATGAGAGAGAAGTAAATCAATAAAGGAGAGATTTTCAGACTCAATTGATAGAATTTATGAATTTTTACATATCAATGAAAACAATATCTTATACATTTTAGATTGGCTGTAGATTTGTTTAATAATCCAAAAATTATGCAGCACATTAATATAACAAATTCTAATTAATAGACTCATGACTGTCAATGTTTTCTTTTTTCTATCAAAGTTATAAAATGCCGTTATAAATAGATATGATGTTTACAAACGATCACAATATAGTAAATACAACTTGAATATAATTAAATCAAGTATGCTACTCATTAAAATTATTAATTTTTGTGCTCTCATTAGATATATTTGACCTAATATGAACCGAATCATAGTGCTCTGCATCGAAACAGAACCAAATCAAACTAACACTGAATCGTCCCAGCCCTATTGACTATATTGTCAATTTCATAGAAACAATTCGCATCATGTTGAGTTTGTGTCGCACTTATTCAGCGTTGCACAGGATTTGCCATTGTTTTCAAAAAGACGCCAAAACACCTGTTTATGGTAATGTTTACTTTCTCGCTAGAGAGGGATAATCGCGTTTTAGTGAGAATATCTTGCTACAGGGGAAGTGTTCCCAACCTGTTCAATATTGAACAGCATTTTAATCAAATTATTATTGTGATCAGAAATAGATGCATACTTAGTACTAGTCTAGTTTTGCTTCGCCCCACCAGGGGCCTCAAGGCAGCCCCCAGACCCCCAGCCGGACTGATGGGGTATAATTTTTACCAGTCCAACAGAGTGTTCCAGAAATAATTAAACATATTTCGTTAATGTTATTAAAATGAAATTTAACTCAATATGCCTCTGAATCAGACAATATTGTAACACTTAAATGTGGGATTTATATTTACAAATCAGATTCGTCTGATATCTACATTCAAAGCATGCCAATTGTGTGTATAAAATTTCATAAGTATAATTTCCAAAATGATGCTTTAGAAAATTAACCAGTCCCATCGGACTGACTAAAACAAATGTCAGTCAGTCCGCTAGACTTTTAACCAGTCACAGACTGACGGACATATGTTAATTTCGAGCCCTGTATATTGTAAGAGTCTGACAATTACAGAAAATGACTTATAATATATAAAAATGATTTTTGTTCAAAATTCTCATACAATTTTGTGAAGTTTCTACAAATGAAGGGGAATTTTTTATCTGTTGAAGGGGAAATATCCATTTGTTGCCAAAGGGGAAAGGTACCTTTTACCGGTAGTAAAAACAACCATAATGCATGAGGTTAGATAGATGTACATGTGTATTGAATGTTGGACACTTCGGCCCAAATTTTTGAGACACTTCATCCCAAGACGTTTCGACCGTAATTTTTTTCGTATGAGACACTTCGGCCCATATTTTTCATTTTGCCAACATAACCCTTATTATTGCGTTTCCACATTATAGTAAATTGACACTTCAACCTAGTGAAATGTCTTTGGACCGAAGTGTCTAAAAAAAAAATTGGGTCGAAGTGTCAAATTTTTTGGGCCGAAGTGTCTTTGTGCCAAAACGTCCGACTACTGTGTATTCAGATGTTAAGACCCAAGGACCAGTGAGATCTATTGGTATATTTTATACAGATTTGCAAGTTAATACCAGCTAGCTTATGTGACAGTTGTTTTTGTCAGTCATTATGTAGTCAATGTACAAATTCTGTCAGACTGAAAACTCTCACAAACACGAAGAGACAATAAATGAAGAGTGGAGGACATTCTGTAGGTTTTCTGTTTGATTTCACACATCCAGGGATCTCTTTTTGTAGATCTGTGTAATGGGTAATATTTTTATTCACCAACATTTTGACAGAGATAAAGCTTTGCCAATTTGTTATGTTGATGGAGCTACCATTAGAGTTGGTGTACATAGGTACTAGGGCTAGCTCGGTTCGGTTTCGATTCGGAACAGCACAATTCAGGTTTTGGTTGTTTTTTTTCTTGATTCGGTTCATGTTAGGTCCAATTTGTCTAGTGACAGCACAAAAATTAATAATTTAAATGAGTAGTATACATAATTTAATTTTGTTCAAGTTTTGTATAACTATATGTTGTCATTTGTAAACATCATATCTAGTTGTAACTGCATATCATAACTTTGATAGAAAAAGGAAACATTGACAGTCTATTAAATTTGTTGTATTAATGTGCTACATAATTTTTGGATTATCTAACAAATCTATCACCAATCGAAAATATATATGATATTGTTTTCATTCAATATATGTAAAAATTCAACAATTCTGTCAATTGAGAGTCTTTGAAAATCTCTCCTTCAGTGATTTCATTTTTATATTAACTGTCAAAACTTTTAATCTGTGTTACTATCTATGATGTTGATTTCACTCTAGCACTGACAGAAATGCTATATATCATTAAAAAAGATAAACTGCAATGATCTTACAGACCATATTCTGCTGGTACATCTGAGTGGTGAAAACTCGGAAATCTCAACACAGTAGTGATTTAAATCTCTGTTGCATAAAAATTCATATGTTCTACATGGCACATCACTCGGACATCATATTTGTTGTTTTCAGTGTATGTAAAATCTAAACCGAACTTAAATCCTGAATTTGTAATCAGTGCATCGAATCAAATGGTATGAATCGTGGTGCACCAAAACAGCCCTAATAGGTACATATATATTACATGATAGATAGAGATATATATATATACATATATATATATATATATATATATATATATATATATAGGAGGGGATCCAGAAATTTTCCCTGAAGGAAATGGGGGGCCCCACCCATGCATGTTTCAGGGGTCCAATTAAAACTATGGAACATTTAGAATTTTACAGTTGGAAGTGCATACAAATTGGTCAATATATTTATTTTCTACCTAGCTCATAGGTGATTCGTTCGGATCCTCCATCCCCCATTTATGTGTGTCTAACAATGGAATTAACATATTTTTTTATGAGTTGACCAGTAAAAATTTAAGTTGATAGCCCAAATGACTAGTGAATAAAGATAATTATTTCTAGCTATGAAGCTTAGAATTAATCAAGTTGATCATGATCATTTGCTGTCAAAAGTTTTCATAGACATAGTTCTCAAGCTGTCACATCTTATATAAGTGGTTGTTTTAGGACTGGGACGATTCAGGGTTAGTTCGGTTCGGTTTTGATTCTGAACAGGACGGTTCTGTTATTTTCGATTTGGTTCATGTTAGGTCCAATTTATCTAATGACGTTGACAGCACAAAATTTAACAATTTTAATGAGTAGCACAGGGTTGGCAAAAAAGTGGTCAATATGAGTATTGACCGGGCCGGTGGTCAATACTGGTTAAAACCGGTCAATACTGGTCAATACTGGTTGATTGAAAATTGTTTGGTCATTATAGTCTGTGTTGTTTGTTATTTTAAATGTTTCAGTGGCCATTATGGTACATGTAAATACTGTAATTCATAACATGCACTATCAGTTTATAATATACTTGCAAGTCATAATATTAAATAAATAATGTAAATGACTCTGTTAACTTGGGGAAAATGTAAAAGTTTATTGTAAAAATTAAAACTGTTTCGTAGCCATATTACTTTGGCACTGACAAGAGCATTGCAGTCTTTACATCTTGCTGTGGTTTTGTTGTTGTCGTCAACAATATCATAGAAATTCCAAATAGGATCTCTAGGCTTCATGATTGTGTCTCTTAGCAGGTCAAGAAGTGAATGTGAGAGGAAAATTGTGGTATTTCCTAAACTATGTTTTGTTGAAGCCATAGATAGTATGATGGGGGAAGTGTTTTCTATTTCTGTTCAAATTCTTTAGTTTATCAAGAACTACCTATTGTTTCAAATCTTCATTTAACTGTTAAATAAACATTTGAGGGGATGTTCGTGATGTTTTCATAACAATAACATGTACACTGGTCCTCTCCCAGAGTATGCTAATTAACACCTGTCAACTCTGTTTCCTGTGCTCAGGTACATCTCCTGCTCTGTACATTACAACACATTGTTTATCTACAGCACCTGTCATCCAAATGAATTCATATTAAATCACTGTTTATTTAATGTCCAGCTACCTGTTATTCTTAATCTGTCCAGGTACATGTATAAGCAGATCCTATTGTCTAGTTATGCTATATGTGACCCTCTTTTATAGTTATGAAGATATTATGATCACAGTTTCAGCAAACCAAATATATTAAACTTATGAAATTACATCTTATTATCTAATGAAAATTATTGATAACCAATTGATCCATATATTATAATGAAAAGACTTAATTTATCTTTGCAAAAAATGTACAAAAATTGGAAAATGGACAGTTTAAATCTCAATTGACCAGTATTGACCACTTAGGGAGTATTGACCGGGACGGTTAAAACCGGGGGCGGTTTTAACCACCCAACCCTGGAGTAGCATATTTGAGTTGATTTTATTCAAGTTATATAACTACATGTCATCATTTGTAATCATCGTATCTATTTATGATGGCATTTTATAACTTAAAGAAAAACACGACAGTCTATTAAAGTTTGTTATATTAATATATGCTGCATAAGTTTTGGATTATTAAACAAATCTATAGTGAATCTAAATGTATATGATATTGTTTCCATTGATATGTAAGAATTCAACAATTCTATCGATTGAGAATCTTTGAAAATCTCTCCTTTATTGATTTACTTCTCCCATATTAACTGTCAAATCTGTGTCATTACCTTTCACTCCACCACTCGTCCACTGACAGAAATGCTATATGTCATGTAAAGATAAACTGCAATGATCTTAACGGACCATATTCTGTTGATATCTGAGTGGTGAAAATGCGAACTCTCAACACAGTAGTGATTTAAATCTCTGTTGTATGAAAAACCACATGTTATGCACATCACTCGAACGCCATATTTGTTGTTTTGGTGTATGTAAAATCTAAACCAAACCGAAATCCTGAATTTGTAATCGGTGCATCGAATCGAATGATATGAATCGCGGTGCACCGAAATTTTCGGTGCACCGCACAGGCCTAGGTTGTTTTCATCATCATGTGCTTCTATTATAAACCCTTCAGCTCCTAATTTAAATCTGCAAGTGCTTCAGTTGTATTATGATGTTCAAACGGAGACTGTGTCACCACACATCTATCTTCCATGGTATTACATGTTGCTACACATTCTGCTTAATGTGGCATACTTCATTGTGTAGAACACCACAAGAGTAGGATGAAATTGAGATTATCTCTCAGTATTCGAAATTGGTTTACTGTGAATTTACAGTAAGTGTGAACGACTCAGCTTCTCGAGTTCATTTGCGGTCCCGGATAGTTGATTTTAAAACAAATCTGTCAATAATGACGCATCAAGGAAAGAACAATCACTGCGATTGGACCAATATTTAAAGGGGTGGGAATAAAAATAATTTTAGATGGGCACACGTGTCTTTACACTAGCGTGTCATTACATAATCTTTTAGCACGATGGAAGAGACTGCGAAAAGGGGAAACCAATACCAACTAAAACAATGATGTTGATTTTAAAATTACATGCTGAGGGTTTATTTTATGGTAAAATCAGTAAGAAATTAGGCGTCACAAAGTCCACGTTATAAAATTGTCAATCATGGAAACTCTTGCACTGAAAGTGTCGCCAATGAAGCTCACACAGGATGTACTTCTGTTTATCGAGGATGAAATTAAAAAGAAATCGAGTGTATATAATAGAGAAATCGGACAAAATTTATTAAGGAGAAATATTTGTACCCCTGACAATGTACCATCGGTGTCTTTAATTTGTAGAGCTGCGAGAAATTTTTTGGGGAATGACTTTCAAGAAACTGCAAACAAAATCTAAGAGAAGCATATTTCGTCTGGACACAGGGGGTCATCACGAAATTTTTGTCTTTTTAAAATTTGACATCGTCTATTCTATATTTACAAATAAATGTAAATAAAGAATAGAGAGGGTCAATTCGTGGTGAGCCCCTGTGGTCTGAACACGAACGAAATGTTGAAAACTTCTTTGCTACTGATTTTATTGCAGTTTAGGCCGAGTCAGTTATATATATATATATTTGACGAAGCGAGTGTCATTCGTACAATGGGTAATCTCAATCATGGACATGCAGTTAGGGGTGGACCAGCGATATAGGTTCAAAGGTACGCCAGTAACGCAACATTAACAATCAACCTTTGCTGTGGTTTATTATGACGTTAGTGTAATAGTATAATGCTAATGAAATGCTGAATTTCTTTAATAATGTGTTACAGGAGAGGGATGGTTTGGGGAATTTAGTTTTTGATAGAATTCACAGAACTTGCAGTTGTTCATTCAATTAACAGTATCTAGCGATGGTTACTTTTGAATTTCTTACGAAAATGTGGGTATATATAACAGTAAAAGACATCAAAGCATCCTATTGCCATGTGTTGAAAATAAATGTTTTCTCCAAGTAGAATATCTATTGATCTTATTACTTAATCTGACAAATTATTTTAGGGGCGAGATCAAATGTACATATGTTTGAGAAAACTGAGTTCGTATAGTTCTCACAAAGACACCCCCCCCCCCCCCACCCCCCCATACAAAACTAAATATGAAGTATGTTGAAACTAGTTGATTAACAAGTAAAACAAATGAAAGTGTACATTGAAACTATTAAATGTTTATTAAAATGTATTATTATGTGGTTTTAAAGTCAGTTGTCTTTTTTTCCCACTAAAGCGTAATCGATGTCGGATGACAGAAACTTACCGAGTTTTTACCCCCTCTTCCCCCTAACTATTTGAATTTTAAATTTAGAAATTTTCTTTTGATCTCGCCCTTATCCAATGCTTTGTAAGATTTCGAAAATATCCTCTGAGAGATTTATTTAAAAATAACTATATGAAAACTGCGAATGTGAAAGAGACAACAAAACAAAAGCATTGTTCTTAAATGGGCAAAATTGCCTATAGAAACATGTACTGAAATTTCTGATCACTTAAAACTGACAAGTATAATCTATAGGAATTTAAGGGAGTAACCTTTCAATTTTTATTGGGATATAGAGGCAACTGCGGATCCTGCCTTTTCCCACAGTATTTTCAATCCCGTCTTTTTTATCTCAATATATTGCTATCCTGTCTTTTCTTTACATATCGGAGCCCGCCTTTTTCACCCAGTATCCCACCTTTTTATTTCAAATTCCTTTCATGCCCCCTCCCATACCTATTGATACTGCAGTGGATTATATTAGTATGGCACGTTTATTCCTGTTTAAAAGATAAGATTTATAAGGTATCTGATAAAAGTTATATCTTCTAAAGTTTACGAGATGTCTTATATCTTTTATAAAAGATCTTATATTTTTTTCTTTATAAGATATCCCATTACTTTTATACATGTAGATATCTAGTATATATAAGATAAACTTTACAAGACATTTTATTAACGTAATCGTCAAATAAAAACCAATATTGGGTTCATCTCACGCTACGTACGGTGCAACTTACATTGAAATCAAATAGTGAAACTTACACTTGTTAAGCACGAGATAATATAATGCCAAATACTTGGGAACGCCTACCTATAATTTAACTGACCTATCAGAAGCGCTCTTTGAAATCACTCGGGGACTTTCCATTGAACTATCTGGAGCACGTCATGTACTTGGCGATATGTGTCGTTCAAACTTAATTACTGTAAATCCACAGTAAAACTTGGTATAGACCATGGGTCTATGCCAAAACAAGATGACATAGACCTTATTGTATTGGCATAGACTACAATGTTGGGAAAAAAAATAACACAAATTTAAAACATTGTTATTTACTTTTAATGTACCTAGAAAGCATATTTTCTTTCCATTTCCATAACAATATCCTACTTTTCTCATAACGTTTATCAGACAACAACTGACCAGGGTCTTTTAAGATCATCATCATCATCATTAATCCACATGGGCGGCTTCAGTGGCTTTCCCTCTGTCTTGTGCAATATGGTCTTAGCTTCTCCCCAGGTCTTGCCAATTTTCTTCAGGTCTGATGTTAATACCCTGCGCCAGGTGTTCTTTGTCCGTCCCCGCTTTCTCTGTCCCTGTGGATTCCATTCTAGGGCTTGTTTTGTGATGTTAGTACTGGATTTCCTCAGTGTATGCCCTATCCAGTTCCATCTGCGTGTTCTGATGGTGATTTCCACTTGTTGTTGGTTGGTCCTCTTCCACAGGTTTGCATTGCTTATAACATCTGGCCACCTTATCCCGAGGATGTTTCTCAGGCACTTGTTTACAAAGACCTGGACTGATTTCATGGATGTTGATGTTTCTCTCCAGGTTTCAGACCCATATAGTAGAACAGACTTCACGTTGGTGTTGAAGATTCTGATCTTGGTGCGTGTTCTCAGTGCCTTGCTTTGCCATACTGGTCTTAACATGGCAAAAGCTTGCTGGGCCTTCCTTTTTCTTGCTATGATGTGGTCGTCTGTGCCCCCTAATGTACTGACAATACTTCCTAAGTAGGTAAAGTCTTTGATGTCCTCTACTTCCATGTTGTTTATCTTGATAGAGTCAGTTTGTATGGAGTTGATTCTCATTGATTTTGTTTTCTGGGCGTTGATGTAAAGGCCAGTTCTTTTTGCTGTTGCTTCTAGGTTGGAGGCTTGATGTTGGGAGTCTTGAAGTTGGTGAGATAGTGTGCAGATGTTGTCAGCAAAGTCAAGGTCTTCCAGACGTCTTACTAGTGTCCACTGAATGCCAGTTGGGCTACTGTAGGCTGTTTTGCTGACCCAGTCTATTAAGATAACTCTATAATTATATTGTTTTAAACCTAGAAAATCGGCAAAGACAATTTGGTCTATCTCAATTACAATTTGCATAAACTGATGTCATTTGACATAGATTTGGTCTATCAGTCTATGGTTAATTTCGAACACTGATCTCTAAGTTCATAATCGGAGATCAAGGAGATATGTCTTTGTAAGGTATCCTAAAAATTTTATGAAAGACATCTGGGATTGTGACAAAAAAAATTTGTAGAGACATGTGCAGCATGCTTGGACTTGTTCATGTGGTTTAGTCATTGGAGCTTGGAATACGATCCACCACTTTGGCTCACTACACTCTCTGTAAGGTAGCACATTGGCAACCATAATTCCATGTACGTAAAAAGATTATTTTTCTTCCATGCACAACTTTTTCCATCCCTTATAGACAACATTCATAAACGATTAGTACATAGCGTATTAATTTTCACCTACTCCTACAACTCGATGTGCCATTCCAACAATGAGAAGTCTCAGGCTATTAATTATTATTAATCCATGAAGTATCATTTTGAACTCGAATACACACTCTGATGCATGTAATCTAAAGAATTAAACCATTTTCTATCAATTATGCTATGTTGTCACTAAATCATTCATCAGTGCTTTTGTATATTTACAGGACTAAAATGCTTCTGTGAAGAATGCATTTTCGCAAATCAGACCTGTGAGACAAATGGTGTGTGCATCACACTGAAGGCTAGGAGGGATGATGGGACGTATAAGATACGTTACAGGTAGGAACAAGTGTGAACAGGTGTGACTCAGTGAGAACATTAGTGGGGTAGGTAAGCAAAAGTATATTATGTAAAGATGTGACAAACTTAAAGCACTCACATGAAATGTAAAGGTGTGACACAGTCAAAAGAAGAAACTTTCGGGCTCGGTAAACATTGCACTTTTCAGGGAGGTAAAGCATCGTAATGACCTCAGAAATGCCAGTAATTGTATAATATTGGCTTCATTGCAATAATGCTTGGGAACGTGCATGGTTTGCACAAAAATCATTTAAGTGCATTATTTCATAGTTCAGTTGCTCTTGTGATTTTTTTTGTACTGGGTATCGGCTGAAGTTGTTCTAAACAACTACATGTATGTGTGGTATGGGATCCTGTTTTGACTTTCATTATTTTACAACAGAGTTTACCTTTTATGAAATTTGTATACACTGCTTCTGATATATAGTATGTTTAAAAAAATGCTGGTGAACTTTAAAAATTATTACTGTGTGACAGTTCCCAGACTTTTTAAACTTTTTATGAAAAAGTACACTATTTTGATTTTGCCAAATTATATGCAGCACATCAGAGAACAGTATGTACATGTCTGTACTTGTTACATATCAGGTATCTCTCAAAGAGGAGTCTCTGGTATAGTAGAAAAATAATCATGTTCTTCAAAGCACTGTGTTTTAAAATAAAAAACAGTCTCTTTAAAGCTGATATTTTTACGTCCCGCCTCAAAGTGGTCAGCTAGGGCATGTAGTTTTACCTTTGTCCCTTCTTCCGCAACAACAAGTTTTCCGGACTTTTTTTCTATATGCCTGGAGATATTGAATTGATTTTTGGTATGCAGTTGTATTATTGCAGAGTTGTGGAAAACATTTTTAGATAGCCAGTCATTCGGACTGACAAGAAGGCAACATAAGCCAGTCCGAAATAATTTAAGCCAGTCTGAAATCTAAAGTCACAAAATTAAAAAACAAAACAAAAAGTACACAACATTTATTTCCTTTATTAAACATCGATATACTTCATAATTACATTTACTCAGTTTCCATTTCTATGCTTGTGAAATCTCCACAGCTCCTCGGTTAAGAACAGAATTTTCATGATATCTTATAGAAGATTACCTGTATTTTAATTAGGCGACGATAAAATTTTGTAAGCGGTTATTTGGTACGCAGCCGGCAGTCTGTCAATGCAAATATGGTATGCCTCGATCTTGTTTACCAGTAAGGAAAAAAGTATTACGCAATCGCATTTTAGTTTTACAAGATAATTGCGCTGAAAAATGCACCGATGCTTGCAGGAAACAAAACAAAAACAAAAAACCAGGCCGGTCATTTGGACCGACATCAATGGCTTTTATACCGGTCGCAAGCATTTTTAATCGGTTTTGCCGGCATGACCGGCAGTTTTCCACAACTCTGTATTGATGGGCTACAGATCAATTCTGAGTTTTGTTTCAATTTGTTGATTTTTTTATGGAGTTGTGCCCCTTTAACTTAGAAAAATTGATATTGGGACTTTTTCCAGACTTTTTTCTAAATGCCTTGAGATATTGTATTGATTTTTTGTTTGTAGGTGTATATTGATGAGTTAATTACAGATCAAGTTTGAGTTTTGTTCCTGTTCATTGATTTCGATGGAGTTGTGCCCCTTTAATGTAGAAAAATTATTGTGTTTATTTTATGGCTGTTAAAACATATATAAAGAATTGTTATTGAGTTCTGCATTGTACTAAATGTGTGTAACATATACCATCTGAATACCACATTAAATACTATATTTCAATGGATTTCTTACATTTAATTTTACTGCAGGTGGGGACATTCATGTTGTGTCAACACATCTAGTTATTGAAAAATGATGGCAAACAATAAAAAGCTTCGTATCTGACATCAAATGACTACACCGTAAACAACGTCACATTCGAGGAGTCGTCACTGTGCAGCATGAGGGCTCGGCTCCAAAGCGGAGAAAACTCTGTATCACAGAATATGAGATCGATTTTCTCATAAACTACACCATATTTCTGCAAACATCATATTGCATAGAGTGTGGTAGATATATTTTGATCATTCAAATTTGTCACCGAATCAATCTCATACTCTGTGATACTGCGTTTTCTCTACTTCGGAGCTGAGCCCTCATGCTCCACAGTGACGACTCCTCGAATGTGACGTTGTATACGGTGTGACTAGAAATGGTGTGATATTTGGTTTGTATTGTGGGTGGGATATCATGCTGTTATTATATCTATATAACTTCACAAGATATAGAGGTATTACAATTAATGCACAGTAAAGACAGATGCCATATTATTGATAAAGGTTTGCTACAATCAAATAGCTGAACTACTAAGATATTATATAAAAGTTTGGTCATAGATGCTTTTGTTCTGGTGAGATCAAGATGCAAGTATCCATTAAGATATACGATGTAGATATGTAAGAATCTAAACCAATGAAGCCATGAATATACACTGCCCACCATAAATAAGTATACACTTACCAAAATAAGTTACTTGCACATACAAAATATGGTTACATCATAGATACAGATTTTTCTATGCCAAATACCTAACTCTTGTATATGAATTGATAACAGTAGGCTTTATAACTTTTTATATCCTTATTTTTTATCAAATATTTACTTCATTTTCTGAATCTGAATTTCCTAAAAAGGGATATTATGCAAACTTTTATCTTGAAACCATTTCAAACTAATTACTAATACATATATAACATATTATTGTGTATTTAATGTGTACTTTTATAAGACCTTTGGATTTTTCACCTTAAATAAATCAATATCACAATTTAACAGACAGCCAAAAATATTGAATGTCCATTATTGTTTCACATATATTGAAATTGTACCCTTAAATGATTATATAACTGAGAGAAATTAAAAATTATACACAGTGAATTCAACTCTTTTTCCTTATATTGATTATATTTCATTCCAAAAGCTTATGTGTATACTTATTTATGGTGGGTAGTGTATCTGGTACTTGCCCAATTTTCAATACAGAATTAAGTGTAGTAATATTAGTGGAGGGTATGTGGAACAGATTATTGAAAGCTGTGGATTTAAGTTGATATTTAAACTTAAGTAAACAATCATTTTTAGCTCACCTGAGCCGAAGGCTCATGTGAGCTTTTCTGATTGAAATTTGTCAGTTGTGGTAAACTTTTCACATTTTCATCTTCTTCCCCAGAATCACTGGGCCAATTTCAACCAAGCTTGGCACAAAGCATCCTTGGACAATTGGACAAAGGGGATTCAAGTTTGTTCAAATGAATGACCATGCATGCTCCCTACAAAGGGAAGATGATCACAAAAATGCAAAAATAGGGTGGGGTCATTTAAACATCTTCTCAAGAACCACTGGGCCAGAAGAGCTGAAATTTACATGAAAGCTTTCTGACATAGTGCAGATTCAAGTTTGGTAAAACCATAACCCCTGAAGATAGGTTGGGGCCACAATAGGGAATCAGAGTTTTACATCGTCACTATACAAACTCTTTCCTTCACAAACATATAAACTTGTAGACAATGACTTGTGTTCATTTTGCAAAAGTGAAACAGAAACAGTCACTCATATTTTTTATGATTGCATGTGTGTATGCATCTGCCTTCTGGAGAGATTTTGTTAGATGGTACAATGCATTTGAAAAAGATTATAAAATCACAAAAAGAAGTGTGTTACTAGACAATATTGATGGAAGTTGTTTGGAAAATTTTCTTCTTTTGTCAGCAAAAAAGCACATTTATTACTCGATCCAGATCACAGGGCTCAAAACCCAAAATTGTCAAGAATATTGCAATTAAACACTAATTTTAAACCTCCGACATAGTAGTTTTATAGCGTACCTTTATTTTCTGGCATGTGCACGTCGAGGAGAACTCATACGTATCCAGATTTATATGATAAAATGACAAAGTTTTACACCAGGATATCTTGTATCCAGATTTCCATTTGATAAACTGACAATTTTTTTTTCTCCAGGAGAACTCATACCCAGATTTTTATGACAGACATGACAAAGTTTTACTCCAGGAAAACTCGTACCCAGATTTCCATTTGATAAAATGACAAAGTTTTTTGTCCAGGAGAACCCGTACCCAGATTTTTTCTCCAGAAGAACTCGTACCAGCCAAATTTATCCGATAAAATCAAAGTTTTTTCTCCGGGAGAACTCGTACCCAGACTTTTATAATAAAGTTTACAAAGTTTTTCTCTGGGAGAACTCGTACCCACATTTCTATTTGGTAAATTTACAAAGTTTTTCTCCAGGAGAACTCGTACCCAGATATTGATGGGTGTGACTTTTCCAGAACTCGAACCCAAATTTCTGGGTACGAGTTCTCCAGAAGTCTATAAATCCACTGGTACCCCCTAAAGAGTAGATGACCCCCAAATCACCATGTCAAAGGTCATAAATCAAATGACTGGTTATTTGTAAATATCTGTTCAGTATCTTGAGAGATCACTGCAGGGTTGGCAAAAAAGTGGTCAGTATGAGTATTGAATGGGCCGGTGGTCAATACTAGTTAAAACCAGTCAATACTGGTTGATTGAAAATTATTTGGTCATTATAGTCTGTGTTATTTATTTTGAATGTGTAAGTGACCATTATGGTAAATACTGTAATTCATAACATGCACTATCAGTTTATACAGTACCCGCAACGTTATTCTTGTCTGACATTCCTATCGTGTTCTATCGTGTGTGTATCCTATCGTGTTCTATCGTGCGTGTATCCTATCATGTTCTATCGTGCATGTATCCTATCGTATCGTGCGTGTATGCTATCGTGTTCTATCGTGCGTGTATCCTATCGTACCGTGCGTGTATCCTATCGTATCATGTGTGTATCCTATCATATCATGTTTTGTGTTTATCATGTTTTCCGTTTTCTATTGTGTTTTGCGTTTATCAGGTCTATCGCGCATCATATTTTGCGTGTATCAGGTTTTCCGTTTATCTTGAAAATCGTTTATCGTGTAGCTTCGGAAAATATCGGGATTGTTTATTAAATCTAATGCAAAAGTAAGATACTTTTCGAAAGTTTTATTCGTTTTGTTAAAGAACCTATTTTTAGGAATCGAGAAAAGACAATATATTTGAAGGAGAACATAAAGCTGTCGGTTTTAAGACGGAAGAAGAGCTATTTATCTGTCAAAAGAGGGTGAAAATTTATCACAATTTCATTCTAAGTAATATGAAAAGTAGGCAGTGGTTTGCCAAGCAAACCGGGGACAGTAAATCTGAAAGTTCCTTCATGTACAGTTCATAAACATTTGCTTGTCTAGAAACAATTATTTGTAATTAACACTAACAGAGAAATAGGAAGTTCTGATTTGAAAGGAAAAATCAGTAAAGTACGTTGTTTATTACATATATTTTAATAAAGGCTCGTTTTCTTCCAATTTTTATGCCCCCGAGATCGAAGATCGGGGGGGGGGGGGGGGGATATTGTTTTTGTCCTGTCTGTCATTTTGTAATTCTGTAAATCTGTAATTCTGTCATTCTGTCTGAAACTTTAACCTTGCTAATAACTTTTGAACAGTAAGAGATAGAGCTTTGATATTTCACATGAGTATTCCTTGTTACAAGATCTTTCCGTTGGTATTGAACCTTTTGACCTTGACATTTGACCTACTTTAATTTTTTTTTTACATTGGTCATAACTTCTAAATGGTAAATATTAGAGATTTCATATTGTACATGAGCATTTCTTTTGACAAGATCTTTCTACTGGTACCAAGATATTTGCTCTTGTGACCTTGCCCATCTTCGGAATTGGCCATTATCGTGGGCATTTGTGTTTCACAAACACATCTTGTTTAAAATTATTTTAAAAGACGAATGTTTTGTACTGTATATTAAACAAATCTTTATTTTCATGTTTTAAAGTTCCGGCCTGCTTTGAAAGTAGAAAATCTTTGCATAAAAGTCAAATCTTACCGACAGAATCATAAAATCTACTTATAACATCTTTTTTTGGTTTAGCAGATCTGTAAATGAAGTTACAAGTGTTATATGACATCCAGAGAATGTTAAGCTTCTCTGTTTTGTTACTATGGCAATATTGCTCCATGTCATTTAAATATCTCATTTTACTTTATAATTTATTAAACAATGTTAAAAGAGTATAGATATTACTTCCATTCCTTAATTTAACAATCTTTCTTTGGCACAGCATGGTACCGTATGTAGGCGAGGCGAAATATTAATGCTACAAATTTTTAGGTCACCTGAGTTTACCTAGGTGATCGACCTATTGCAATTGGTTGTCGTGTGTCAACAATTGAAATTTTTAAAAATTCTTCTTGATAGCTACCAGTCCAATTATTTTCATATTTGGCATGAAGCATCTTTGGGACAAGGGGGACATAAAGTGTAAATTTCGAGATTCCTGTACCCCTGAGGCTTTAGGGGCGGATCAAAAACTCCCCCAAATTGACCAATTTTCAAAAATCTTCTCTAGAACCACACACATATGTAAGAGAAACTAAATGCATAGTGATTTAGAGCAGGAAGGCCTCTACCAAAATTGGAAATTTCATGATCCCCGGGGTAGGGGTTCTGACCCCAGGGTGGGGCCAAACTTTTTTGTTTTTGTAATTCATTTATTTTTTTGCTTTCACAATAAATAAACATTTACATATTAACAATACATGATAATATAGTATATACATATTTCAAGCAAGTACAAACATATATGTGTATATTTAGGAGTGCATATGTACATGTATAATGTGAATTTAATTTCGAAAAGATGGGGAGAGAGAAGGAGAGACAGGGAGAGAGAGAGAGATAAGGGTGGGGCCAAACTTGGTATATAGTGTTCATTTGTAAAACACTTAAATAACATCTTTAGTGTTATTATACCCCCACAACAATGTTGTGGGGGGAGGGTATACTGGAATCGGGTTGTCTGTCTGTCCGTCCATCCGTCTGTAGACGCAATGGTTTCTGGACTCCAAAGCGTTACTCTTTCCACCTACAGTCACCATATCATACATATGGACTACCCATGGAATGAAGATGTTCCCTATCGATTTTGGAGTCAAAAGGTCAAAGATCAAGTGCACTGCATGGACATCGGAGTAGCAATATGGTTTCCGGGCTTTAAAGCATTATCCTTTCCACCTACAGTCACTGCAGTGGAACCCCGATATTACGTTTTTCATTTTTCCACAATAAAATAACGTAATACCGGGGGCAACGTAATAAGCGTTCCAAGTGAAATCAGTTAAAAATATCATTTGGAAATTGTATATCTTCCGTTGATACTCCGTGAAGGGGTGTGTGTGTGAATACATCTTTACTGTTTCTTTATTAAAAGACTATAATGATACTTTGTTTTATTTACATCTTATCTTAAATGTCCATAATTCTTCATGTTCTTATCCCTTTTTATTATTTCTGGTGTAGGATGCATAAGGATGTTTTGATAAACGTTGCTTTTCTGCATTCGTTTGGACCACCATTTTGTTCAACTTTAACATAATGCGTTCATGTAATTTCTCTTAATAACTTGTTCCGGTTCGTATTCAACATATTTTGTATAAAAAAAATTAACAAAACATCGTTTTTATTAAGTTCTCTTATTACACAATACACAACACAATAAAAAAATCCCACCTCAAAAATACCAACAAAGCGACAACAAAAAACGCACACGATACCCAACACTTACACACTTTTCTCACCAAAGATAAACACGGAGAACAATTTAAGCGCAATCCACATAAAAAAATATATAATGATGCACGAAGATTTCATTTACAAAACTGAATGAATGGCACTAAAATCACGTGCACATCAAGGGATTTTAGAATGTTCACTGAGATAAATGCCGTGCACGAATCGGCCGATAACACTGGACAGTTTGATCGGTGTATGTATGGACGAGATTTAGGAATACTCAAGCTGCATGTCCAAACAACGAATAATTTTTAATTGAACACCTTTAGTTACCTATGTCCAAGCAGTCACCCAAACTGTTTTATCATTGCTACGATAAATTTTGTCCTTCATGTTTGGTACCAAAGCTGTCCGTAAATAGAGTTTTAATAGCGAAATTAACATGCATGTGGTTGAGAAATTATTATTTCATTGATTATCAAACTATGAGAAATGAAGTAAATTTCATAGAGTACAATTTCTAAATAAACATTATTTAATTGTTTATCACTGGCTTCTATACGATACAGGGTATTCACCCGTATTGATGTCACTAGATCTATTGAAGCGTGATCAGTCAAGCATCTCTAATCCCCAAAGAAACCAGGAAATTTACCTGGTAAATAACTGCATGGGGCAGTCAAGGTGTGAATGGCTTATTATTTTGAGAATCACTCTTGAATAAGGAGTTTATTACGTTTTTGTCGGAATTTTTACAACATAATACCGAGTCCCGGCATCTTGGGACAGCGTAATAACGAGGTCTATTTAATATAGGTCTGTTAAGAAATGGTTTTGTGCTTTAAAATTCCAACGTAATATGCGGACTAACGTAATAAAGGGGGAACGTAATAACTGGGTTCCACTGTATAACATACATATGGACTACCCATGGGATGAAGATGTTCCCTATTGATTTTGGGGTCAAAAGGTCAAAGCTCAAACACATTCCAAGAGAAGAGACTACCCATGGTTTTGTCAATTGCCCTTTCTTTTTTACAGTCAGGAAAGAGGTAGTTTATACCTATTAACAACACCCTTTGGGAGATTGGGGTAAGCAGGGCGTATTCTTAGTGAGCATTGCTCAAAGTACCTCTTGTTGATACTAAAATGAAATTAAATGGATATTTAAAAAGGGCATCTTCATAATTGCCATGACAATGTATACATGGGTCTGATTTCGATATCAAGGGTGATAAGATGCACATTTATTTAATCATCCACTGTCTGATTGCTTTTTTTTTTGTAAACTGTCTTCGTCTGTTTATTGGAACTTAGTGAAAAGGAAATGTGATAAAGCAACAAAGACTGAAATCTGGACATATGATAGTCTTATTGTCCTTCTCAACTCAAAAGGATTGAATCCAGGTTTTAAAAAAATCATGGATTTTCATTTATCCCACAAATTCCAATATTACTCTTATTAAAATACCATAGAATTTTGCAGAGGGATAGAGATAAGAGGTATCAATTTCAATTAACAAACAAAATCTATATTAGAGAGACTATGCCATAAGTTTCATTATGCTTTTGAATTTTTTTTTCAGTTGTTATGACTTTTCTCCAACTTTGCATTTACCTGGTCAAACAG